>NW_028126548.1:600000-852724 GCF_965194825.1 Balaenoptera physalus | reverse complement strand
ATTTTTCCAGCTGTGATTAGAGCTTATTTCTTCAAAGTGTTTTCTTAAAGTATGTGTCACCATTTGAAATATTTTGGCCATTATCTCCCTCAAGACATTTTGAGGGCAGGTTTCATTTACAGCCCTGCAGTACTTGTTCATATGAAGTGACCATTAGCTCAGGCTTTAAACCTGCTTTTGCAGGTAACGGCCAGAGAGCGGCTGCCTTTCTACGTTCCCCATGTTGGTACTAGGGAAACAGACCTATCGGCCAGTGGTGTTCTTCCGTTATAAATTAGAGTGCAATGTGCCCGGATAAACCCACAAATGTTGATGTCTCCTTGCTTTTGTTTGTTTTTAAATTGAATTTATATTTATTATTAGAGTAATATAACATTGTGTACGTGGACCACTTCTTCTTGGTGCATTCCTCAGTTGATGGACATTTTCATTGCTTCCAAGTGCTGGCTATGGTAAATCTTGCTGGCGTACAGGTTTGCCAGCCTGTGACTTTTTGATTCTCATTTCCTCAGGTGATAGGCCAAGCAGTGGTTGTGATTGATTGACTGGTAGCTCAATGTTTCCCTTTTCAAAGCACCTACACTGTGTTTTCATTAGTGGCTCTTACATGCCCCCCCTTACAACCGAGGGTACGCATTTCTCCACACTCCCTTCACCATTGATTTTTTGCAGCATTTTTCCTAATGGCCATTCTGACTGCTGTGAGCTGATAGGTTTTTGTAATATGGGTATGCATGTCATTAAAATTCTTAAAATTCATCATATTCCTACGCCTTTTTCTTTTCTCTTAAAAGAAAAAACCGTGAGTACAATATAGCTCTTGAACTTGTCGTCTTCGAAGGTTGCCCTCTTCTGAATTTTTTGGTTGATTTTTGACCCCAGAAATTTTCTGGAAGTCAGGTGCCATTTACAGAACTGCAAGTTGGTGAAAATTTAGTGACCGTTTGCAGTGGGTTCAAAGCTGCTGTTGTGGGAAACGGACACAAGGAGGTAGCATTTCTCCATTCCCCAATCTGGGTACTAGGGCAGCAGAGCCTTTCTGGAAGTCATTGTCCTAGGTTGTAAATTAGAATGGAATTTGCCAGGAGAAAACCCCATAAGTTTATGTCTCATTACTTCTTCTTGGTTTTTAAAATGTTTTTAATCTGGGTAAAGCTTAGAATATTGTTTATCCTAGGTGTACACAATCTGGTTCATTTGTACATTATGTATGTCTATTAATGTACAGATCCTCTTCCCATGTGAAATATTACAGTGTTCCATCGACCTCCCTTGCTATATGTTCGGTCTTTTTGATACGTATATATAATATGTATTTGTATATGTATAGTAACACTAATCTTCATTTCTCAATTTCCCCCTTCTTTCCTTTTGGATGAGCATAGTTTGTTTTCTAAGCCTGTGAGTGTCTTTCTCTTTGGAAATATGTTCATCTGTGTCAGTTATAAGATAATGCCATAAGTGATAATATAGGATATATGTCTTTTGCTTTCCAACCTACTTCCTGTTTTGTGATTATCTCCAGGGTCATGTATGGTGCCTCAAAGAGCAGTGCTTCAATGTTTTCCATGGCTAATATTCCATTGTGTACATGGACCACTTCTTCTTGGTGCATTCCTCTGTTGATGGACATTTTCGTTGCTTCCAAGCGTTGCCTATGGTAAATATTGCTCGAGTGCAGGATTGCCAGCCTGTGATTTTTGATTTTCATTTTCTCAGGTGATAGACCCAGCAGTGGGTATGATTGATTGACTGGTATGGTAGCTCAACGTTTACCTTTTCAAGGCACCTCAATTGTGCTTTCATTAGTGGCTCTTACCAAGTCCCACTTAGAATCGAGGGTATGCATTTCTCCACAATCACGTCAGCATTTATTGTTTGCAGCATTTTTGTTGATGGCCATTCTGACTGCTGTGAGCTGATAGGTTTTTGGAATTTGGGTTTACATGTCTGTAAAAATTCCTACAATTCGTCATTTCTCCACGGCTTTTCCTTTTCTGTTAAAAGAAAAAAGAAAAAAAAGTGTTATTATAATATACCTCTTCAAATTTTGTTTTTTGGAAGGTTGCACTCTAGAATTATTTTGGTCGATTTTCGACCTCAGTATTTTTTGGTGGGCAGGTGTCATTTACAGAACAGCAATGGGTGAATATTTAGTGACCTTTTGCAGTGGGTTTAAAGCTGCTCTTGTGGGAAATGGCCACAAGGATGCAGCATTTCTCCATTCCCAAATCTGGGTACTAGGGCAGCAGAGCCGTTCTGGAAGTCGTTTGACTAGGTTGTAAGTTTGAATGGAATGTGCCAGGAAAACCCCCCTTAAGTTTATGTCTCATTACTCCTAATTCGTTGTTTTAATTTTTTCATTTGGGGTAATGTTTAGAATGTTGCTTGTCCAAGGTGTACACACTCTGGTTCATCTACATATTCTATATACCTATTTATGTAGAGATCCTCTTCCCTTGTAAATTATTACAGAGTGTTTCGAAAACCTTCCTTGCAATATGGTCGGTATATTTGATATATGTATATAATATATATTTGTATACATATGGTAACGCTAATCTTCATTTATCCATTCCCCCCACCTTTCCTTTTAGATACGCGTACTATTTTTTTTAATAAGTCTTTGATTGACTTTCTCTGTGGAAATATGTTCATTTGTGTCAGTTATTAGATTACGCCTATAAGTGATATCGTAGGATATAGGACTTTTGCTTTCCGACTTACCTCACGTTCTGTGATTATCTCCAAGATCATCTATGGTGCCTCAAAGAGCACTGTTTCATTGTTTTCCATGGCTAGTATTCTTTGTGTACATGGACCACTTCTTCTTTATCCTTTCATCTGTTGATGGACATTTTGGTTGCTTCTCTGTCTTGTCTATTGTGAATAAGGCTGCAGTGCAGCTTTTGCAGCCCGAGTCTTCTTCATTCTGGTCTTCTCAGGTGAGAGGCCCATTGGTGCACCTGCTGGATTGAATGGTACCTCAATTTTTCCTTTTAAACGCAGCTCCTTTCTGTTCTCATTATTAGCGTTTAACCCTTTTACATCTCACCAGCAGCTAGAGGGTACACAGTTCTCTAAAACCTCTTCAGCATTTATTATTTGTAGACTTTTTGCCAATGGTCATTCGACTGGTGTGAGTTGGAAACTTTTGTAGATTAGATTGCATGAGCCTAATACTTCCTGAGGTTGAGCTTTTATCCATTTTCCTTTCTTTAAAAAGAGAGTGAGTAAAACTAACCTCTGCATACTATCTTCTTGAAAATTTTGCCTGTTTTGATTTTTTTTATCCATTCCCTACCTCAACACAATTTTGAGGGCAGGTGTCCTTTACAGCCCTGAGTCCTTGTGAATGGTAAGTGACCATTAGCTTTGGGTTAAAAACTGCTCTTGCGGGAATCGGCCACAAGGCGGCAGCATTTCTCCTTTACCAAATCTGCTTACTAGGGCAACAGAGCCTTACTGGAAGTGGTGTTCTAGGTTGTAAATTAGAATGGAATGTGCGAGGACAAAGCCCTTTAAGTGTATGTCTCATTACTTCTTGTTGGTATTTTTAACTTAATTTTTATTTTTTATCACAGCAAACTTGATTACAATGTTTTGTTTGTTCTAGGTGTGCAAGATGGGGTTCTTTCACACATATACATATATCTATTCTTCTTTAGATCCTTTTCCCATGTAGGTTATGACACAGTGTTTAGTAGTCTTCTCTTGGTATTGCGTAGGTCTTTGGTGATTATATATTTCACAGGTGTTTGTATCTCTCTGTTAACCTCAATACGGTAATGTATCCAATCCTCACACCTTTCTATTTGGTGAACCATAAGTTTTTTTATTGATGGTATGATAGTGTTTCTCTGTGTAAATATCTTTGTTTGTATCATTTTTTAGGTAACCCCTATATGTGATATGATAGGATATGTGTCTTTCGCTTTCTCACTTACTCCAAGTTGCGTGATTACTTCTAGACTCATCTATGGTGCTGCAAATGGCATTGTTTCATTTTTTCACTAGCTCATATTCCATCTGTACAGGTAGCAGTTCTTTTTTGTCCACCCATCTGTCGGTGGACTTTTTGGTTACTTCCATATCTTGGCTATTGTAACACTATGCAATGCCGATTTGCGTGGCTGTGTCCTTCCAATTCTGTCTTCTTAGTTTATAGGTCCAGGAATAGGTCTGCTGGATCTTATGGTTCCTCAATGTTTACCATTTAAAGGCACCTCTGTTCTGTTCTCCTTAGTGGCTCTTTTCAGGTTACGTCCCACTTAAAGTGGAGCGTATGTATATCTTCCCAGCACCTTCAGCATTTATTCTTTGTAGTTTTTGCTGATGGTTATTCTGAGTGGTGTGAGCTCATACCAGTTTGTGGATGAATTTGCATGTGTCTCATAATGTGTAGAAATTGAGCTTTAAGACATGTCCTTTTTATTTTTCCAGCTGTGATTAGAGCTTATTTCTTCAAAGTGTTTTCTTAAAGTATGTGTCACCATTTGAAATATTTTGGCCATTATCTCCCTCAAGACATTTTGAGGGCAGGTTTCATTTACAGCCCTGCAGTACTTGTTCATATGAAGTGACCATTAGCTCAGGCTTTAAACCTGCTTTTGCAGGTAACGGCCAGAGAGCGGCTGCCTTTCTACGTTCCCCATGTTGGTACTAGGGAAACAGACCTATCGGCCAGTGGTGTTCTTCCGTTATAAATTAGAGTGCAATGTGCCCGGATAAACCCACAAATGTTGATGTCTCCTTGCTTTTGTTTGTTTTTAAATTGAATTTATATTTATTATTAGAGTAATATAACATTGTGTACGTGGACCACTTCTTCTTGGTGCATTCCTCAGTTGATGGACATTTTCATTGCTTCCAAGTGCTGGCTATGGTAAATCTTGCTGGCGTACAGGTTTGCCAGCCTGTGACTTTTTGATTCTCATTTCCTCAGGTGATAGGCCAAGCAGTGGTTGTGATTGATTGACTGGTAGCTCAATGTTTCCCTTTTCAAAGCACCTACACTGTGTTTTCATTAGTGGCTCTTACATGCCCCCCCTTACAACCGAGGGTACGCATTTCTCCACACTCCCTTCACCATTGATTTTTTGCAGCATTTTTCCTAATGGCCATTCTGACTGCTGTGAGCTGATAGGTTTTTGTAATATGGGTATGCATGTCATTAAAATTCTTAAAATTCATCATATTCCTACGCCTTTTTCTTTTCTCTTAAAAGAAAAAACCGTGAGTACAATATAGCTCTTGAAATTGTCGTCTTCGAAGGTTGCCCTCTTCTGAATTTTTTGGTTGATTTTTGACCCCAGAAATTTTCTGGAAGTCAGGTGCCATTTACAGAACTGCAAGTTGGTGAAAATTTAGTGACCGTTTGCAGTGGGTTCAAAGCTGCTGTTGTGGGAAACGGACACAAGGAGGTAGCATTTCTCCTCTCCCCAATCTGGGTACTAAGGCAGCAGAGCCTGTCTGGAAGTCATTGTCCTAGGTTGCAAATTAGAATGGAATTTGCCAGGAGAAATCCCCATAAGTTTATGTCTCATTACTTCTTCTTGGTTTCTAAAATTTTTTTTAATCTGGGTAAAGTTTAGAATACTGTTTGTCCTAGGTGTACACAATCTGGTTCATTTGTACATTATGTATGTCTATTAATGTACAGATCCTCTTCCCATGTAAAATATTAGTGTTCCGTCGCCCTCCCTTGCTATATGTTTGGTATTTTTGATACATGTATATACTATGTATTTGTATATGTATAGGAACACTAATCTTCATTTCTCAATTTCCCTCCTCCTTTCCTTTTCGATGAGCATAGTTTGTTTTCTAAGCCTGAGAGTGTCTTTCTCTTTGGAAATATGTTCATCTGTGTCAGTTATTAGATAATGCCATAAGTGATAATATAGGATATAGGGCTTTTGCTTTCTGACCTACTTCATGTTTTGTGATTATCTCCAGGCTCATGTATGGTGCCTCAAAGAGCAGTGCTTCAATGTTTTCCATGGCTAATATTCCATTGTGTACATGGACCACTTCTTCTTGGTGCATTCCTCTGTTGATGGACATTTTCGTTGCTTCCAAGTGTTGCCTATGGTAAATATTGCTGGAGTGCAGGATTGCCAGCCTGTGATTTTTGATTTTCATTTGCTCAGGTGATAGACCCAGCAGTGGGTATGATTGATTGACTGGTATGGTAGCTCAACGTTTACCTTTTCAAGGCACCTCAATTGTGCTTTCATTAGTGGCTCTTACCACGTCCCCCTTAGAATCGAGGGTACGCATTTCTCCACAATCACGTCAGCATTTATTGTTTGCAGCATTTTTGTTGATGGCCATTCTGACTGGTGTGAGCTGATAGGTTTTTGTAATTTGGGTTTACATGTCTGTAAACATTCCTACAATTCATCATTTTTCCACGCCTTTTTCTTTTCTGTTAAAAGAAAAAAGAAAAAAAGTGTGAGTATAATATATCTCTTCAAATTTTCTTTTTGGAAGGTTGCACTCTAGAATTTTTTGGGTCGATTTTCGACCTCACTATTTTTTGGAGGGCCGGTGTCATTTACAGACCTGCAATTGGTGAATATTTAGTGACCTTTTGCAGGGGGTTCAAAGCTGCTGTTGTGGGAAACGGCCACAAGAATGCAGCATTTCTCCATTCCCAAATCTGGGTACTAGGGCAGCAGAGCCTTTCTGGAAGTTGTTTGCCTAGGTTTTAAATTTGGATGGAATGTGCCAGGAAAACCCCCCATAAGTTTATGTCTCATTACTCCTAGTTCGTTGTTTTAATTTTTTCAATTGGGGTAATGGTTAGAATGTTGCTTGTCCAAGGTGTACACACTCTAGTTCATCTACATATTCTATATACCTATTTATGTAGAGATCCTCTTCCCGTGTAAATTATTACAGAGTGTTCCATAATCCTTCCTTGCTATATGGTCGGTCTTTTTGATATATGTATATAATATGTATTTGTATACATATGGTAACGCTAATCTTCATTTATCCATTCCCCCCACCTTTCCTTTTAGATAAGAATAGTTCTTTTTTAATAAGTCTGTGATTGACTTTCTCTGTGGAAATATGTTCATTTGTTTCAGTTATTAGATAACGCCTATAAGTGATATCATAGGATATAGGACTTTTGCTTTCCGACTTACCTCATGTTCTGTGATTATCTCCAAGATCATCTATTGTGCCTCAAAGAGCAGTTTTCCAATGTTTTCCATGGCTGGTTTTCATTGTGTACATGGACCATTTCTTCTTTATCCTTTCATCTGTTGATGGACATTTTGGTTGCTTCACTGTCTTGTCTATTGTGAATAAGGCTGCAGTGCAGATTTCGCAGCCCGGGATTTCTTCATTCTGGTCTTCTCAGGTGAGAGGCCCATTGGTGCACCTGCTGGATTGACTGGTACCTCAATTTTTCCTTTTAAACGCAGCTCTTTCCTGTTCTCATTATTAGCGTTTAACCCTTTTACATCTCACCAGCACCTAGAGGGTACACAGTTCTCTAAAACCTATTCAGCATTTATTGTTTGTAGACTTTTTGCCAATAGTCAGTCCACTGGTGTGAGTTGAAAACTTTTTGTAGATTAGATTGCATGAGTCTAATACTTCCTGAGGTTGAGCTTTTAACCATTTTCCTTTCTTTAAAAAGAGTGAGTAAAACTTACCTCTTCATACTATCTTCGTGAAAATTTTGCCTGTTTTGAATTTTTTTATCCATTCCCTACCTCAGCACAATTTTGAGGGCAGGTGTCCTTTACAGCCCTGAGTCCTTGTGAATGGTAAATGACCATTAGCTGTGGGTTAAATGCTGCCCTTCTGGGAATCGGCCACAAGGCGGCAGCATTTCTCCTTTACCAAATCTGGTTACTAGGGCAACAGAGCCTTACTGGAAGTGGTGTTCTAGGTTGTAAATTAGAATGGCATGTGCGAGGAAAACGCCCTTTAAGTGTATGTCTCATTACTTCTTGTTGGTATTTTTAACTTAATTTTTATTTTTTATCACAGCAAACTTGATTACAATGTTTTGTTTGTTCTAGGTGTGCAAGATGGGGTTCTTTCACACATATACATATATCTATTCTTCTTTAGATCCTTTTCCCATGTAGGTTATGACACAGTGTTTAGTAGTCTTCTCTTGGTATTGCGTAGGTCTTTGGTGATTATATATTTCACAGGTGTTTGTATCTCTCTGTTAACCTCAATACGGTAATGTATCCAATCCTCACACCTTTCTATTTGGTGAACCATAAGTTTTTTTATTGATGGTATGATAGTGTTTCTCTGTGTAAATATCTTTGTTTGTATCATTTTTTAGGTAACCCCTATATGTGATATGATAGGATATGTGTCTTTCGCTTTCTCACTTACTCCAAGTTGCGTGATTACTTCTAGACTCATCTATGGTGCTGCAAATGGCATTGTTTCATTTTTTCACTAGCTCATATTCCATCTGTACAGGTAGCAGTTCTTTTTTGTCCACCCATCTGTCGGTGGACTTTTTGGTTACTTCCATATCTTGGCTATTGTAACACTATGCAATGCCGATTTGCGTGGCTGTGTCCTTCCAATTCTGTCTTCTTAGTTTATAGGTCCAGGAATAGGTCTGCTGGATCTTATGGTTCCTCAATGTTTACCATTTAAAGGCACCTCTGTTCTGTTCTCCTTAGTGGCTCTTTTCAGGTTACGTCCCACTTAAAGTGGAGCGTATGTATATCTTCCCAGCACCTTCAGCATTTATTCTTTGTAGTTTTTGCTGATGGTTATTCTGAGTGGTGTGAGCTCATACCAGTTTGTGGATGAATTTGCATGTGTCTCATAATGTGTAGAAATTGAGCTTTAAGACATGTCCTTTTTATTTTTCCAGCTGTGATTAGAGCTTATTTCTTCAAAGTGTTTTCTTAAAGTATGTGTCACCATTTGAAATATTTTGGCCATTATCTCCCTCAAGACATTTTGAGGGCAGGTTTCATTTACAGCCCTGCAGTACTTGTTCATATGAAGTGACCATTAGCTCAGGCTTTAAACCTGCTTTTGCAGGTAACGGCCAGAGAGCGGCTGCCTTTCTACGTTCCCCATGTTGGTACTAGGGAAACAGACCTATCGGCCAGTGGTGTTCTTCCGTTATAAATTAGAGTGCAATGTGCCCGGATAAACCCACAAATGTTGATGTCTCCTTGCTTTTGTTTGTTTTTAAATTGAATTTATATTTATTATTAGAGTAATATAACATTGTGTACGTGGACCACTTCTTCTTGGTGCATTCCTCAGTTGATGGACATTTTCATTGCTTCCAAGTGCTGGCTATGGTAAATCTTGCTGGCGTACAGGTTTGCCAGCCTGTGACTTTTTGATTCTCATTTCCTCAGGTGATAGGCCAAGCAGTGGTTGTGATTGATTGACTGGTAGCTCAATGTTTCCCTTTTCAAAGCACCTACACTGTGTTTTCATTAGTGGCTCTTACATGCCCCCCCTTACAACCGAGGGTACGCATTTCTCCACACTCCCTTCACCATTGATTTTTTGCAGCATTTTTCCTAATGGCCATTCTGACTGCTGTGAGCTGATAGGTTTTTGTAATATGGGTATGCATGTCATTAAAATTCTTAAAATTCATCATATTCCTACGCCTTTTTCTTTTCTCTTAAAAGAAAAAACCGTGAGTACAATATAGCTCTTGAAATTGTCGTCTTCGAAGGTTGCCCTCTTCTGAATTTTTTGGTTGATTTTTGACCCCAGAAATTTTCTGGAAGTCAGGTGCCATTTACAGAACTGCAAGTTGGTGAAAATTTAGTGACCGTTTGCAGTGGGTTCAAAGCTGCTGTTGTGGGAAACGGACACAAGGAGGTAGCATTTCTCCATTCCCCAATCTGGGTACTAGGGCAGCAGAGCCTTTCTGGAAGTCATTGTCCTAGGTTGTAAATTAGAATGGAATTTGCCAGGAGAAAACCCCATAAGTTTATGTCTCATTACTTCTTCTTGGTTTTTAAAATGTTTTTAATCTGGGTAAAGCTTAGAATATTGTTTATCCTAGGTGTACACAATCTGGTTCATTTGTACATTATGTATGTCTATTAATGTACAGATCCTCTTCCCATGTGAAATATTACAGTGTTCCATCGACCTCCCTTGCTATATGTTCGGTCTTTTTGATACGTATATATAATATGTATTTGTATATGTATAGTAACACTAATCTTCATTTCTCAATTTCCCCCTTCTTTCCTTTTGGATGAGCATAGTTTGTTTTCTAAGCCTGTGAGTGTCTTTCTCTTTGGAAATATGTTCCTCTGTGTCAGTTATAAGATAATGCCATAAGTGATAATATAGGATATATGTCTTTTGCTTTCCAACCTACTTCCTGTTTTGTGATTATCTCCAGGGTCATGTATGGTGCCTCAAAGAGCAGTGCTTCAATGTTTTCCATGGCTAATATTCCATTGTGTACATGGACCACTTCTTCTTGGTGCATTCCTCTGTTGATGGACATTTTCGTTGCTTCCAAGCGTTGCCTATGGTAAATACTGCTGGAGTGCAGGATTGCCAGCCTGTGATTTTTGATTTTCATTTTCTCAGGTGATAGACCCAGCAGTGGGTATGATTGATTGACTGGTATGGTAGCTCAACGTTTACCTTTTCAAGGCACCTCAATTGTGCTTTCATTAGTGGCTCTTACCAAGTCCCACTTAGAATCGAGGGTATGCATTTCTCCACAATCACGTCAGCATTTATTGTTTGCAGCATTTTTGTTGATGGCCATTCTGACTGCTGTGAGCTGATAGGTTTTTGGAATTTGGGTTTACATGTCTGTAAAAATTCCTACAATTCGTCATTTCTCCACGGCTTTTCCTTTTCTGTTAAAAGAAAAAAGAAAAAAAGTGTTATTATAATATACCTCTTCAAATTTTGTTTTTTGGAAGGTTGCACTCTAGAATTTTTTGGTCGATTTTCGACCTCAGTATTATTTGGTGGGCAGGTGTCATTTACAGAACAGCAATGGGTGAATATTTAGTGACCTTTTGCAGTGGGTTTAAAGCTGCTCTTGTGGGAAATGGCCACAAGGATGCAGCATTTCTCCATTCCCAAATCTGGGTACTAGGGCAGCAGAGCCGTTCTGGAAGTCGTTTGACTAGGTTGTAAGTTTGAATGGAATGTGCCAGGAAAACCCCCCTTAAGTTTATGTCTCATTACTCCTAATTCGTTGTTTTAATTTTTTCATTTGGGGTAATGTTTAGAATGTTGCTTGTCCAAGGTGTACACACTCTGGTTCATCTACATATTCTATATACCTATTTATGTAGAGATCCTCTTCCCTTGTAAATTATTACAGAGTGTTTCGAAAACCTTCCTTGCAATATGGTCGGTCTATTTGATATATGTATATAATATATATTTGTATACATATGGTAACGCTAATCTTCATTTATCCATTCCCCCCACCTTTCCTTTTAGATACGCGTAGTATTTTTTTTAATAAGTCTTTGATTGACTTTCTCTGTGGAAATATGTTCATTTGTGTCAGTTATTAGATTACGCCTATAAGTGATATCGTAGGATATAGGACTTTTGCTTTCCGACTTACCTCACGTTCTGTGATTATCTCCAAGATCATCTATGGTGCCTCAAAGAGCACTGTTTCATTGTTTTCCATGGCTAGTATTCTTTGTGTACATGGACCACTTCTTCTTTATCCTTTCATCTGTTGATGGACATTTTGGTTGCTTCTCTGTCTTGTCTATTGTGAATAAGGCTGCAGTGCAGCTTTTGCAGCCCGAGTCTTCTTCATTCTGGTCTTCTCAGGTGAGAGGCCCATTGGTGCACCTGCTGGATTGAATGGTACCTCAATTTTTCCTTTTAAACGCAGCTCCTTTCTGTTCTCATTATTAGCATTTAACCCTTTTACATCTCACCAGCAGCTAGAGGGTACACAGTTCTCTAAAACCTCTTCAGCATTTATTATTTGTAGACTTTTTGCCAATGGTCATTCGACTGGTGTGAGTTGGAAACTTTTGTAGATTAGATTGCATGAGCCTAATACTTCCTGAGGTTGAGCTTTTATCCATTTTCCTTTCTTTAAAAAGAGAGTGAGTAAAACTAACCTCTGCATACTATCTTCTTGAAAATTTTGCCTGTTTTGATTTTTTTTATCCATTCCCTACCTCAACACAATTTTGAGGGCAGGTGTCCTTTACAGCCCTGAGTCCTTGTGAATGGTAAGTGACCATTAGCTTTGGGTTAAAAACTGCTCTTGCGGGAATCGGCCACAAGGCGGCAGCATTTCTCCTTTACCAAATCTGCTTACTAGGGCAACAGAGCCTTACTGGAAGTGGTGTTCTAGGTTGTAAATTAGAATGGAATGTGCGAGGACAAAGCCCTTTAAGTGTATGTCTCATTACTTCTTGTTGTTATTTTTAACTTAATTTTTATTTTTTATCACAGCAAACTTGATTACAATGTTTTGTTTGTTCTAGGTGTGCAAGATGGGGTTCTTTCACACATATACATATATCTATTCTTCTTTAGATCCTTTTCCCATGTAGGTTATGACACAGTGTTTAGTAGTCTTCTCTTGGTATTGCGTAGGTCTTTGGTGATTATATATTTCACAGGTGTTTGTATCTCTCTGTTAACCTCAATACGGTAATGTATCCAATCCTCACACCTTTCTATTTGGTGAACCATAAGTTTTTTTATTGATGGTATGATAGTGTTTCTCTGTGTAAATATCTTTGTTTGTATCATTTTTTAGGTAACCCCTATATGTGATATGATAGGATATGTGTCTTTCGCTTTCTCACTTACTCCAAGTTGCGTGATTACTTCTAGACTCATCTATGGTGCTGCAAATGGCATTGTTTCATTTTTTCACTAGCTCATATTCCATCTGTACAGGTAGCAGTTCTTTTTTGTCCACCCATCTGTCGGTGGACTTTTTGGTTACTTCCATATCTTGGCTATTGTAACACTATGCAATGCCGATTTGTGTGGCTGTGTCCTTCCAATTCTGTCTTCTTAGTTTATAGGTCCAGGAATAGGTCTGCTGGATCTTATGGTTCCTCAATGTTTACCATTTAAAGGCACCTCTGTTCTGTTCTCCTTAGTGGCTCTTTTCAGGTTACGTCCCACTTAAAGTGGAGCGTATGTATATCTTCCCAGCACCTTCAGCATTTATTCTTTGTAGTTTTTGCTGATGGTTATTCTGAGTGGTGTGAGCTCATACCAGTTTGTGGATGAATTTGCATGTGTCTCATAATGTGTAGAAATTGAGCTTTAAGACATGTCCTTTTTATTTTTCCAGCTGTGATTAGAGCTTATTTCTTCAAAGTGTTTTCTTAAAGTATGTGTCACCATTTGAAATATTTTGGCCATTATCTCCCTCAAGACATTTTGAGGGCAGGTTTCATTTACAGCCCTGCAGTACTTGTTCATATGAAGTGACCATTAGCTCAGGCTTTAAACCTGCTTTTGCAGGTAACGGCCAGAGAGCGGCTGCCTTTCTACGTTCCCCATGTTGGTACTAGGGAAACAGACCTATCGGCCAGTGGTGTTCTTCCGTTATAAATTAGAGTGCAATGTGCCCGGATAAACCCACAAATGTTGATGTCTCCTTGCTTTTGTTTGTTTTTAAATTGAATTTATATTTATTATTAGAGTAATATAACATTGTGTACGTGGACCACTTCTTCTTGGTGCATTCCTCAGTTGATGGACATTTTCATTGCTTCCAAGTGCTGGCTATGGTAAATCTTGCTGGCGTACAGGTTTGCCAGCCTGTGACTTTTTGATTCTCATTTCCTCAGGTGATAGGCCAAGCAGTGGTTGTGATTGATTGACTGGTAGCTCAATGTTTCCCTTTTCAAAGCACCTACACTGTGTTTTCATTAGTGGCTCTTACATGCCCCCCCTTACAACCGAGGGTACGCATTTCTCCACACTCCCTTCACCATTGATTTTTTGCAGCATTTTTCCTAATGGCCATTCTGACTGCTGTGAGCTGATAGGTTTTTGTAATATGGGTATGCATGTCATTAAAATTCTTAAAATTCATCATATTCCTACGCCTTTTTCTTTTCTCTTAAAAGAAAAAACCGTGAGTACAATATAGCTCTTGAAATTGTCGTCTTCGAAGGTTGCCCTCTTCTGAATTTTTGGGTCGATTTTTGACCCCAGAAATTTTCTGGAGGGCAGGTGCCATTTACAGAACTGCAAGTTGGTGAAAATTTAGTGACATTTTGCAGTGGGTTCAAAGCTACTGTTGTGGGAAACGGCCACAAGGAGGTAGCATTTCTCCTCTCCCCAATCTGGGTACTAAGGCAGCAGAGCCTGTCTGGAAGTCATTGTCCTAGGTTGCAAATTAGAATGGAATTTGCCAGGAGAAATCCCCATAAGTTTATGTCTCATTACTTCTTCTTGGTTTCTAAAATTTTTTTTAATCTGGGTAAAGTTTAGAATACTGTTTGTCCTAGGTGTACACAATCTGGTTCATTTGTACATTATGTATGTCTATTAATGTACAGATCCTCTTCCCATGTAAAATATTAGTGTTCCGTCGCCCTCCCTTGCTATATGTTTGGTATTTTTGATACATGTATATACTATGTATTTGTATATGTATAGGAACACTAATCTTCATTTCTCAATTTCCCTCCTCCTTTCCTTTTCGATGAGCATAGTTTGTTTTCTAAGCCTGAGAGTGTCTTTCTCTTTGGAAATATGTTCATCTGTGTCAGTTATTAGATAATGCCATAAGTGATAATATAGGATATATGTCTTTTGCTTTCCGACCTACTTCATGTTTTGTGATTATCTCCAGGCTCATGTATGGTGCCTCAAAGAGCAGTGCTTCAATGTTTTCCATGGCTAATATTCCATTGTGTACATGGACCACTTCTTCTTGGTGCATTCCTCTGTTGATGGACATTTTCGTTGCTTCCAAGCGTTGCCTATGGTAAATACTGCTGGAGTGCAGGATTGCCAGCCTGTGATTTTTGATTTTCATTTTCTCAGGTGATAGACCCAGCAGTGGGTATGATTGATTGACTGGTATGGTAGCTCAACGTTTACCTTTTCAAGGAACCTCAATTGTGCTTTCATTAGTGGCTCTTACCACGTCCCCCTTAGAATCGAGGGTACGCATTTCTCCACAATCACGTCAGCATTTATTGTTTGCAGCATTTTTGTTGATGGCCATTCTGACTGGTGTGAGCTGATAGGTTTTTGTAATTTGGGTTTACATGTCTGTAAACATTCCTACAATTCATCATTTTTCCACGCCTTTTTCTTTTCTGTTAAAAGAAAAAAGAAAAAAAGTGTGAGTATAATATATCTCTTCAAATTTTCTTTTTGGAAGGTTGCACTCTAGAATTTTTTGGGTCGATTTTCGACCTCACTATATTTTGGAGGGCCGGTGTCATTTACAGACCTGCAATTGGTGAATATTTAGTGACCTTTTGCAGGGGGTTCAAAGCTGCTGTTGTGGGAAACGGCCACAAGAATGCAGCATTTCTCCATTCTCAAATCTGGGTACTAGGGCAGCAGAGCCTTTCTGGAAGTTGTTTGCCTAGGTTTTAAATTTGGATGGAATGTGCCAGGAAAACCCCCCTTAAGTTTATGTCTCATTACTCCTAATTCGTTGTTTTAATTTTTTCATTTGGGGTAATGTTTAGAATGTTGCTTGTCCAAGGTGTACACACTCTAGTTCATCTACATATTCTATATACCTATTTATGTAGAGATCCTCTTCCCGTGTAAATTATTACAGAGTGTTTCGAAAACCTTCCTTGCTATATGGTCGGTCTTTTTGATATATGTATATAATATGTATTTGTATACATATGGTAACGCTAATCTTCATTTATCCATTCCCCCCACCTTTCCTTTTAGATACGCGTAGTATTTTTTTTAATAAGTCTTTGATTGACTTTCTCTGTGGAAATATGTTCATTTGTGTCAGTTATTAGATTACGCCTATAAGTGATATCGTAGGATATAGGACTTTTGCTTTCCGACTTACCTCACGTTCTGTGATTATCTCCAAGATCATCTATGGTGCCTCAAAGAGCACTGTTTCATTGTTTTCCATGGCTAGTATTCTTTGTGTACATGGACCACTTCTTCTTTATCCTTTCATCTGTTGATGGACATTTTGGTTGCTTCTCTGTCTTGTCTATTGTGAATAAGGCTGCAGTGCAGCTTTTGCAGCCCGAGTCTTCTTCATTCTGGTCTTCTCAGGTGAGAGGCCCATTGGTGCACCTGCTGGATTGAATGGTACCTCAATTTTTCCTTTTAAACGCAGCTCCTTTCTGTTCTCATTATTAGCATTTAACCCTTTTACATCTCACCAGCAGCTAGAGGGTACACAGTTCTCTAAAACCTCTTCAGCATTTATTATTTGTAGACTTTTTGCCAATGGTCATTCGACTGGTGTGAGTTGGAAACTTTTGTAGATTAGATTGCATGAGCCTAATACTTCCTGAGGTTGAGCTTTTATCCATTTTCCTTTCTTTAAAAAGAGAGTGAGTAAAACTAACCTCTGCATACTATCTTCTTGAAAATTTTGCCTGTTTTGATTTTTTTTATCCATTCCCTACCTCAACACAATTTTGAGGGCAGGTGTCCTTTACAGCCCTGAGTCCTTGTGAATGGTAAGTGACCATTAGCTTTGGGTTAAAAACTGCTCTTGCGGGAATCGGCCACAAGGCGGCAGCATTTCTCCTTTACCAAATCTGCTTACTAGGGCAACAGAGCCTTACTGGAAGTGGTGTTCTAGGTTGTAAATTAGAATGGAATGTGCGAGGACAAAGCCCTTTAAGTGTATGTCTCATTACTTCTTGTTGGTATTTTTAACTTAATTTTTATTTTTTATCACAGCAAACTTGATTACAATGTTTTGTTTGTTCTAGGTGTGCAAGATGGGGTTCTTTCACACATATACATATATCTATTCTTCTTTAGATCCTTTTCCCATGTAGGTTATGACACAGTGTTTAGTAGTCTTCTCTTGGTATTCCGTAGGTCTTTGGTGATTATATATTTCACAGGTGTTTGTATCTCTCTGTTAACCTCAATACGGTAATGTATCCAATCCTCACACCTTTCTATTTGGTGAACCATAAGTTTTTTTATTGATGGTATGATAGTGTTTCTCTGTGTAAATATCTTTGTTTGTATCATTTTTAGGTAACCCCTATATGTGATATGATAGGATATGTGTCTTTCGCTTTCTCACTTACTCCAAGTTGCGTGATTACTTCTAGACTCATCTATGGTGCTGCAAATGGCATTGTTTCATTTTTTCACTAGCTCATATTCCATCTGTACAGGTAGCAGTTCTTTTTTGTCCACCCATCTGTCGGTGGACTTTTTGGTTACTTCCATATCTTGGCTATTGTAACACTATGCAATGCCGATTTGCGTGGCTGTGTCCTTCCAATTCTGTCTTCTTAGTTTATAGGTCCAGGAATAGGTCTGCTGGATCTTATGGTTCCTCAATGTTTACCATTTAAAGGCACCTCTGTTCTGTTCTCCTTAGTGGCTCTTTTCAGGTTACGTCCCACTTAAAGTGGAGCGTATATATATCTTCCCAGCACCTTCAGCATTTATTCTTTGTAGTTTTTGCTGATGGTTATTCTGAGTGGTGTGAGCTCATACCAGTTTGTGGATGAATTTGCATGTGTCTCATAATGTGTAGAAATTGAGCTTTAAGACATGTCCTTTTTATTTTTCCAGCTGTGATTAGAGCTTATTTCTTCAAAGTGTTTTCTTAAAGTATGTGTCACCATTTGAAATATTTTGGCCATTATCTCCCTCAAGACATTTTGAGGGCAGGTTTCATTTACAGCCCTGCAGTACTTGTTCATATGAAGTGACCATTAGCTCAGGCTTTAAACCTGCTTTTGCAGGTAACGGCCAGAGAGCGGCTGCCTTTCTACGTTCCCCATGTTGGTACTAGGGAAACAGACCTATCGGCCAGTGGTGTTCTTCCGTTATAAATTAGAGTGCAATGTGCCCGGATAAACCCACAAATGTTGATGTCTCCTTGCTTTTGTTTGTTTTTAAATTGAATTTATATTTATTATTAGAGTAATATAACATTGTGTACGTGGACCACTTCTTCTTGGTGCATTCCTCAGTTGATGGACATTTTCATTGCTTCCAAGTGCTGGCTATGGTAAATCTTGCTGGCGTACAGGTTTGCCAGCCTGTGACTTTTTGATTCTCATTTCCTCAGGTGATAGGCCAAGCAGTGGTTGTGATTGATTGACTGGTAGCTCAATGTTTCCCTTTTCAAAGCACCTACACTGTGTTTTCATTAGTGGCTCTTACATGCCCCCCCTTACAACCGAGGGTACGCATTTCTCCACACTCCCTTCACCATTGATTTTTTGCAGCATTTTTCCTAATGGCCATTCTGACTGCTGTGAGCTGATAGGTTTTTGTAATATGGGTATGCATGTCATTAAAATTCTTAAAATTCATCATATTCCTACGCCTTTTTCTTTTCTCTTAAAAGAAAAAACCGTGAGTACAATATAGCTCTTGAAATTGTCGTCTTCGAAGGTTGCCCTCTTCTGAATTTTTGGGTCGATTTTTGACCCCAGAAATTTTCTGGAGGGCAGGTGCCATTTACAGAACTGCAAGTTGGTGAAAATTTAGTGACATTTTGCAGTGGGTTCAAAGCTACTGTTGTGGGAAACGGCCACAAGGAGGTAGCATTTCTCCTCTCCCCAATCTGGGTACTAAGGCAGCAGAGCCTGTCTGGAAGTCATTGTCCTAGGTTGCAAATTAGAATGGAATTTGCCAGGAGAAATCCCCATAAGTTTATGTCTCATTACTTCTTCTTGGTTTCTAAAATTTTTTTTAATCTGGGTAAAGTTTAGAATACTGTTTGTCCTAGGTGTACACAATCTGGTTCATTTGTACATTATGTATGTCTATTAATGTACAGATCCTCTTCCCATGTAAAATATTAGTGTTCCGTCGCCCTCCCTTGCTATATGTTTGGTATTTTTGATACATGTATATACTATGTATTTGTATATGTATAGGAACACTAATCTTCATTTCTCAATTTCCCTCCTCCTTTCCTTTTCGATGAGCATAGTTTGTTTTCTAAGCCTGAGAGTGTCTTTCTCTTTGGAAATATGTTCATCTGTGTCAGTTATTAGATAATGCCATAAGTGATAATATAGGATATAGGGATTTTGCTTTCTGACCTACTTCATGTTTTGTGATTATCTCCAGGCTCATGTATGGTGCCTCAAAGAGCAGTGCTTCAATGTTTTCCATGGCTAATATTCCATTGTGTACATGGACCACTTCTTCTTGGTGCATTCCTCTGTTGATGGACATTTTCGTTGCTTCCAAGCGTTGCCTATGGTAAATACTGCTGGAGTGCAGGATTGCCAGCCTGTGATTTTTGATTTTCATTTGCTCAGGTGATAGACCCAGCAGTGGGTATGATTGATTGACTGGTATGGTAGCTCAACGTTTACCTTTTCAAGGAACCTCAATTGTGCTTTCATTAGTGGCTCTTACCACGTCCCCCTTAGAATCGAGGGTACGCATTTCTCCACAATCACGTCAGCATTTATTGTTTGCAGCATTTTTGTTGATGGCCATTCTGACTGGTGTGAGCTGATAGGTTTTTGTAATTTGGGTTTACATGTCTGTAAACATTCCTACAATTCATCATTTTTCCACGCCTTTTTCTTTTCTGTTAAAAGAAAAAAGAAAAAAAGTGTGAGTATAATATATCTCTTCAAATTTTCTTTTTGGAAGGTTGCACTCTAGAATTTTTTGGGTCGATTTTCGACCTCACTATTTTTTGGAGGGCCGGTGTCATTTACAGACCTGCAATTGGTGAATATTTAGTGACCTTTTGCAGGGGGTTCAAAGCTGCTGTTGTGGGAAACGGCCACAAGAATGCAGCATTTCTCCATTCCCAAATCTGGGTACTAGGGCAGCAGAGCCTTTCTGGAAGTCGTTTGCCTAGGTTTTAAATTTGGATGGAATGTGCCAGGAAAACCCCCCATAAGTTTATGTCTCATTACTCCTAGTTCGTTGTTTTAATTTTTTCAATTGGGGTAATGGTTAGAATGTTGCTTGTCCAAGGTGTACACACTCTAGTTCATCTACATATTCTATATACCTATTTATGTAGAGATCCTCTTCCCGTGTAAATTATTACAGAGTGTTCCATAATCCTTCCTTGCTATATGGTCGGTCTTTTTGATATATGTATATAATATGTATTTGTATACATATGGTAACGCTAATCTTCATTTATCCATTCCCCCCACCTTTCCTTTTAGATAAGAATAGTTCTTTTTTAATAAGTCTGTGATTGACTTTCTCTGTGGAAATATGTTCATTTGTTTCAGTTATTAGATAACGCCTATAAGTGATATCATAGGATATAGGACTTTTGCTTTCCGACTTACCTCATGTTCTGTGATTATCTCCAAGATCATCTATTGTGCCTCAAAGAGCAGTTTTCCAATGTTTTCCATGGCTGGTTTTCATTGTGTACATGGACCATTTCTTCTTTATCCTTTCATCTGTTGATGGACATTTTGGTTGCTTCACTGTCTTGTCTATTGTGAATAAGGCTGCAGTGCAGATTTCGCAGCCCGGGATTTCTTCATTCTGGTCTTCTCAGGTGAGAGGCCCATTGGTGCACCTGCTGGATTGACTGGTACCTCAATTTTTCCTTTTAAACGCAGCTCTTTCCTGTTCTCATTATTAGCGTTTAACCCTTTTACATCTCACCAGCACCTAGAGGGTACACAGTTCTCTAAAACCTATTCAGCATTTATTGTTTGTAGACTTTTTGCCAATAGTCAGTCCACTGGTGTGAGTTGAAAACTTTTTGTAGATTAGATTGCATGAGTCTAATACTTCCTGAGGTTGAGCTTTTAACCATTTTCCTTTCTTTAAAAAGAGTGAGTAAAACTTACCTCTTCATACTATCTTCGTGAAAATTTTGCCTGTTTTGAATTTTTTTATCCATTCCCTACCTCAGCACAATTTTGAGGGCAGGTGTCCTTTACAGCCCTGAGTCCTTGTGAATGGTAAATGACCATTAGCTGTGGGTTAAATGCTGCCCTTCTGGGAATCGGCCACAAGGCGGCAGCATTTCTCCTTTACCAAATCTGGTTACTAGGGCAACAGAGCCTTACTGGAAGTGGTGTTCTAGGTTGTAAATTAGAATGGCATGTGCGAGGAAAACGCCCTTTAAGTGTATGTCTCATTACTTCTTGTTGGTATTTTTAACTTAATTTTTATTTTTTATCACAGCAAACTTGATTACAATGTTTTGTTTGTTCTAGGTGTGCAAGATGGGGTTCTTTCACACATATACATATATCTATTCTTCTTTAGATCCTTTTCCCATGTAGGTTATGACACAGTGTTTAGTAGTCTTCTCTTGGTATTGCGTAGGTCTTTGGTGATTATATATTTCACAGGTGTTTGTATCTCTCTGTTAACCTCAATACGGTAATGTATCCAATCCTCACACCTTTCTATTTGGTGAACCATAAGTTTTTTTATTGATGGTATGATAGTGTTTCTCTGTGTAAATATCTTTGTTTGTATCATTTTTTAGGTAACCCCTATATGTGATATGATAGGATATGTGTCTTTCGCTTTCTCACTTACTCCAAGTTGCGTGATTACTTCTAGACTCATCTATGGTGCTGCAAATGGCATTGTTTCATTTTTTCACTAGCTCATATTCCATCTGTACAGGTAGCAGTTCTTTTTTGTCCACCCATCTGTCGGTGGACTTTTTGGTTACTTCCATATCTTGGCTATTGTAACACTATGCAATGCCGATTTGCGTGGCTGTGTCCTTCCAATTCTGTCTTCTTAGTTTATAGGTCCAGGAATAGGTCTGCTGGATCTTATGGTTCCTCAATGTTTACCATTTAAAGGCACCTCTGTTCTGTTCTCCTTAGTGGCTCTTTTCAGGTTACGTCCCACTTAAAGTGGAGCGTATGTATATCTTCCCAGCACCTTCAGCATTTATTCTTTGTAGTTTTTGCTGATGGTTATTCTGAGTGGTGTGAGCTCATACCAGTTTGTGGATGAATTTGCATGTGTCTCATAATGTGTAGAAATTGAGCTTTAAGACATGTCCTTTTTATTTTTCCAGCTGTGATTAGAGCTTATTTCTTCAAAGTGTTTTCTTAAAGTATGTGTCACCATTTGAAATATTTTGGCCATTATCTCCCTCAAGACATTTTGAGGGCAGGTTTCATTTACAGCCCTGCAGTACTTGTTCATATGAAGTGACCATTAGCTCAGGCTTTAAACCTGCTTTTGCAGGTAACGGCCAGAGAGCGGCTGCCTTTCTACGTTCCCCATGTTGGTACTAGGGAAACAGACCTATCGGCCAGTGGTGTTCTTCCGTTATAAATTAGAGTGCAATGTGCCCGGATAAACCCACAAATGTTGATGTCTCCTTGCTTTTGTTTGTTTTTAAATTGAATTTATATTTATTATTAGAGTAATATAACATTGTGTACGTGGACCACTTCTTCTTGGTGCATTCCTCAGTTGATGGACATTTTCATTGCTTCCAAGTGCTGGCTATGGTAAATCTTGCTGGCGTACAGGTTTGCCAGCCTGTGACTTTTTGATTCTCATTTCCTCAGGTGATAGGCCAAGCAGTGGTTGTGATTGATTGACTGGTAGCTCAATGTTTCCCTTTTCAAAGCACCTACACTGTGTTTTCATTAGTGGCTCTTACATGCCCCCCCTTACAACCGAGGGTACGCATTTCTCCACACTCCCTTCACCATTGATTTTTTGCAGCATTTTTCCTAATGGCCATTCTGACTGCTGTGAGCTGATAGGTTTTTGTAATATGGGTATGCATGTCATTAAAATTCTTAAAATTCATCATATTCCTACGCCTTTTTCTTTTCTCTTAAAAGAAAAAACCGTGAGTACAATATAGCTCTTGAACTTGTCGTCTTCGAAGGTTGCCCTCTTCTGAATTTTTTGGTTGATTTTTGACCCCAGAAATTTTCTGGAAGTCAGGTGCCATTTACAGAACTGCAAGTTGGTGAAAATTTAGTGACCGTTTGCAGTGGGTTCAAAGCTGCTGTTGTGGGAAACGGACACAAGGAGGTAGCATTTCTCCATTCCCCAATCTGGGTACTAGGGCAGCAGAGCCTTTCTGGAAGTCATTGTCCTAGGTTGTAAATTAGAATGGAATTTGCCAGGAGAAAACCCCATAAGTTTATGTCTCATTACTTCTTCTTGGTTTTTAAAATGTTTTTAATCTGGGTAAAGCTTAGAATATTGTTTATCCTAGGTGTACACAATCTGGTTCATTTGTACATTATGTATGTCTATTAATGTACAGATCCTCTTCCCATGTGAAATATTACAGTGTTCCATCGACCTCCCTTGCTATATGTTCGGTCTTTTTGATACGTATATATAATATGTATTTGTATATGTATAGTAACACTAATCTTCATTTCTCAATTTCCCCCTTCTTTCCTTTTGGATGAGCATAGTTTGTTTTCTAAGCCTGTGAGTGTCTTTCTCTTTGGAAATATGTTCCTCTGTGTCAGTTATAAGATAATGCCATAAGTGATAATATAGGATATATGTCTTTTGCTTTCCAACCTACTCCCTGTTTTGTGATTATCTCCAGGGTCATGTATGGTGCCTCAAAGAGCAGTGCTTCAATGTTTTCCATGGCTAATATTCCATTGTGTACATGGACCACTTCTTCTTGGTGCATTCCTCTGTTGATGGACATTTTCGTTGCTTCCAAGCGTTGCCTATGGTAAATACTGCTGGAGTGCAGGATTGCCAGCCTGTGATTTTTGATTTTCATTTTCTCAGGTGATAGACCCAGCAGTGGGTATGATTGATTGACTGGTATGGTAGCTCAACGTTTACCTTTTCAAGGCACCTCAATTGTGCTTTCATTAGTGGCTCTTACCAAGTCCCACTTAGAATCGAGGGTATGCATTTCTCCACAATCACGTCAGCATTTATTGTTTGCAGCATTTTTGTTGATGGCCATTCTGACTGCTGTGAGCTGATAGGTTTTTGGAATTTGGGTTTACATGTCTGTAAAAATTCCTACAATTCGTCATTTCTCCACGGCTTTTCCTTTTCTGTTAAAAGAAAAAAGAAAAAAAGTGTTATTATAATATACCTCTTCAAATTTTGTTTTTTGGAAGGTTGCACTCTAGAATTTTTTGGTCGATTTTTGACCTCAGTATTTTTTGGTGGGCAGGTGTCATTTACAGAACAGCAATGGGTGAATATTTAGTGACCTTTTGCAGTGGGTTTAAAGCTGCTCTTGTGGGAAATGGCCACAAGGATGCAGCATTTCTCCATTCCCAAATCTGGGTACTAGGGCAGCAGAGCCGTTCTGGAAGTCGTTTGACTAGGTTGTAAGTTTGAATGGAATGTGCCAGGAAAACCCCCCTTAAGTTTATGTCTCATTACTCCTAATTCGTTGTTTTAATTTTTTCATTTGGGGTAATGTTTAGAATGTTGCTTGTCCAAGGTGTACACACTCTGGTTCATCTACATATTCTATATACCTATTTATGTAGAGATCCTCTTCCCTTGTAAATTATTACAGAGTGTTTCGAAAACCTTCCTTGCAATATGGTCGGTCTATTTGATATATGTATATAATATATATTTGTATACATATGGTAACGCTAATCTTCATTTATCCATTCCCCCCACCTTTCCTTTTAGATACGCGTAGTATTTTTTTTAATAAGTCTTTGATTGACTTTCTCTGTGGAAATATGTTCATTTGTGTCAGTTATTAGATTACGCCTATAAGTGATATCGTAGGATATAGGACTTTTGCTTTCCGACTTACCTCACGTTCTGTGATTATCTCCAAGATCATCTATGGTGCCTCAAAGAGCACTGTTTCATTGTTTTCCATGGCTAGTATTCTTTGTGTACATGGACCACTTCTTCTTTATCCTTTCATCTGTTGATGGACATTTTGGTTGCTTCTCTGTCTTGTCTATTGTGAATAAGGCTGCAGTGCAGCTTTTGCAGCCCGAGTCTTCTTCATTCTGGTCTTCTCAGGTGAGAGGCCCATTGGTGCACCTGCTGGATTGAATGGTACCTCAATTTTTCCTTTTAAACGCAGCTCCTTTCTGTTCTCATTATTAGCATTTAACCCTTTTACATCTCACCAGCAGCTAGAGGGTACACAGTTCTCTAAAACCTCTTCAGCATTTATTATTTGTAGACTTTTTGCCAATGGTCATTCGACTGGTGTGAGTTGGAAACTTTTGTAGATTAGATTGCATGAGCCTAATACTTCCTGAGGTTGAGCTTTTATCCATTTTCCTTTCTTTAAAAAGAGAGTGAGTAAAACTAACCTCTGCATACTATCTTCTTGAAAATTTTGCCTGTTTTGATTTTTTTTATCCATTCCCTACCTCAACACAATTTTGAGGGCAGGTGTCCTTTACAGCCCTGAGTCCTTGTGAATGGTAAGTGACCATTAGCTTTGGGTTAAAAACTGCTCTTGCGGGAATCGGCCACAAGGCGGCAGCATTTCTCCTTTACCAAATCTGCTTACTAGGGCAACAGAGCCTTACTGGAAGTGGTGTTCTAGGTTGTAAATTAGAATGGAATGTGCGAGGACAAAGCCCTTTAAGTGTATGTCTCATTACTTCTTGTTGGTATTTTTAACTTAATTTTTATTTTTTATCACAGCAAACTTGATTACAATGTTTTGTTTGTTCTAGGTGTGCAAGATGGGGTTCTTTCACACATATACATATATCTATTCTTCTTTAGATCCTTTTCCCATGTAGGTTATGACACAGTGTTTAGTAGTCTTCTCTTGGTATTGCGTAGGTCTTTGGTGATTATATATTTCACAGGTGTTTGTATCTCTCTGTTAACCTCAATACGGTAATGTATCCAATCCTCACACCTTTCTATTTGGTGAACCATAAGTTTTTTTATTGATGGTATGATAGTGTTTCTCTGTGTAAATATCTTTGTTTGTATCATTTTTTAGGTAACCCCTATATGTGATATGATAGGATATGTGTCTTTCGCTTTCTCACTTACTCCAAGTTGCGTGATTACTTCTAGACTCATCTATGGTGCTGCAAATGGCATTGTTTCATTTTTTCACTAGCTCATATTCCATCTGTACAGGTAGCAGTTCTTTTTTGTCCACCCATCTGTCGGTGGACTTTTTGGTTACTTCCATATCTTGGCTATTGTAACACTATGCAATGCCGATTTGCGTGGCTGTGTCCTTCCAATTCTGTCTTCTTAGTTTATAGGTCCAGGAATAGGTCTGCTGGATCTTATGGTTCCTCAATGTTTACCATTTAAAGGCACCTCTGTTCTGTTCTCCTTAGTGGCTCTTTTCAGGTTACGTCCCACTTAAAGTGGAGCGTATGTATATCTTCCCAGCACCTTCAGCATTTATTCTTTGTAGTTTTTGCTGATGGTTATTCTGAGTGGTGTGAGCTCATACCAGTTTGTGGATGAATTTGCATGTGTCTCATAATGTGTAGAAATTGAGCTTTAAGACATGTCCTTTTTATTTTTCCAGCTGTGATTAGAGCTTATTTCTTCAAAGTGTTTTCTTAAAGTATGTGTCACCATTTGAAATATTTTGGCCATTATCTCCCTCAAGACATTTTGAGGGCAGGTTTCATTTACAGCCCTGCAGTACTTGTTCATATGAAGTGACCATTAGCTCAGGCTTTAAACCTGCTTTTGCAGGTAACGGCCAGAGAGCGGCTGCCTTTCTACGTTCCCCATGTTGGTACTAGGGAAACAGACCTATCGGCCAGTGGTGTTCTTCCGTTATAAATTAGAGTGCAATGTGCCCGGATAAACCCACAAATGTTGATGTCTCCTTGCTTTTGTTTGTTTTTAAATTGAATTTATATTTATTATTAGAGTAATATAACATTGTGTACGTGGACCACTTCTTCTTGGTGCATTCCTCAGTTGATGGACATTTTCATTGCTTCCAAGTGCTGGCTATGGTAAATCTTGCTGGCGTACAGGTTTGCCAGCCTGTGACTTTTTGATTCTCATTTCCTCAGGTGATAGGCCAAGCAGTGGTTGTGATTGATTGACTGGTAGCTCAATGTTTCCCTTTTCAAAGCACCTACACTGTGTTTTCATTAGTGGCTCTTACATGCCCCCCCTTACAACCGAGGGTACGCATTTCTCCACACTCCCTTCACCATTGATTTTTTGCAGCATTTTTCCTAATGGCCATTCTGACTGCTGTGAGCTGATAGGTTTTTGTAATATGGGTATGCATGTCATTAAAATTCTTAAAATTCATCATATTCCTACGCCTTTTTCTTTTCTCTTAAAAGAAAAAACCGTGAGTACAATATAGCTCTTGAAATTGTCGTCTTCGAAGGTTGCCCTCTTCTGAATTTTTGGGTCGATTTTTGACCCCAGAAATTTTCTGGAGGGCAGGTGCCATTTACAGAACTGCAAGTTGGTGAAAATTTAGTGACATTTTGCAGTGGGTTCAAAGCTACTGTTGTGGGAAACGGCCACAAGGAGGTAGCATTTATCCTCTCCCCAATCTGGGTACTAAGGCAGCAGAGCCTGTCTGGAAGTCATTGTCCTAGGTTGCAAATTAGAATGGAATTTGCCAGGAGAAATCCCCATAAGTTTATGTCTCATTACTTCTTCTTGGTTTCTAAAATTTTTTTTAATCTGGGTAAAGTTTAGAATACTGTTTGTCCTAGGTGTACACAATCTGGTTCATTTGTACATTATGTATGTCTATTAATGTACAGATCCTCTTCCCATGTAAAATATTAGTGTTCCGTCGCCCTCCCTTGCTATATGTTTGGTATTTTTGATACATGTATATACTATGTATTTGTATATGTATAGGAACACTAATCTTCATTTCTCAATTTCCCTCCTCCTTTCCTTTTCGATGAGCATAGTTTGTTTTCTAAGCCTGAGAGTGTCTTTCTCTTTGGAAATATGTTCATCTGTGTCAGTTATTAGATAATGCCATAAGTGATAATATAGGATATAGGGATTTTGCTTTCTGACCTACTTCATGTTTTGTGATTATCTCCAGGCTCATGTATGGTGCCTCAAAGAGCAGTGCTTCAATGTTTTCCATGGCTAATATTCCATTGTGTACATGGACCACTTCTTCTTGGTGCATTCCTCTGTTGATGGACATTTTCGTTGCTTCCAAGTGTTGCCTATGGTAAATATTGCTGGAGTGCAGGATTGCCAGCCTGTGATTTTTGATTTTCATTTGCTCAGGTGATAGACCCAGCAGTGGGTATGATTGATTGACTGGTATGGTAGCTCAACGTTTACCTTTTCAAGGAACCTCAATTGTGCTTTCATTAGTGGCTCTTACCACGTCCCCCTTAGAATCGAGGGTACGCATTTCTCCACAATCACGTCAGCATTTATTGTTTGCAGCATTTTTGTTGATGGCCATTCTGACTGGTGTGAGCTGATAGGTTTTTGTAATTTGGGTTTACATGTCTGTAAACATTCCTACAATTCATCATTTTTCCACGCCTTTTTCTTTTCTGTTAAAAGAAAAAAGAAAAAAAGTGTGAGTATAATATATCTCTTCAAATTTTCTTTTTGGAAGGTTGCACTCTAGAATTTTTTGGGTCGATTTTCGACCTCACTATTTTTTGGAGGGCCGGTGTCATTTACAGACCTGCAATTGGTGAATATTTAGTGACCTTTTGCAGGGGGTTCAAAGCTGCTGTTGTGGGAAACGGCCACAAGAATGCAGCATTTCTCCATTCCCAAATCTGGGTACTAGGGCAGCAGAGCCTTTCTGGAAGTTGTTTGCCTAGGTTTTAAATTTGGATGGAATGTGCCAGGAAAACCCCCCATAAGTTTATGTCTCATTACTCCTAGTTCGTTGTTTTAATTTTTTCAATTGGGGTAATGGTTAGAATGTTGCTTGTCCAAGGTGTACACACTCTAGTTCATCTACATATTCTATATACCTATTTATGTAGAGATCCTCTTCCCGTGTAAATTATTACAGAGTGTTCCATAATCCTTCCTTGCTATATGGTCGGTCTTTTTGATATATGTATATAATATGTATTTGTATACATATGGTAACGCTAATCTTCATTTATCCATTCCCCCCACCTTTCCTTTTAGATAAGAATAGTTCTTTTTTAATAAGTCTGTGATTGACTTTCTCTGTGGAAATATGTTCATTTGTTTCAGTTATTAGATAACGCCTATAAGTGATATCATAGGATATAGGACTTTTGCTTTCCGACATACCTCATGTTCTGTGATTATCTCCAAGATCATCTATTGTGCCTCAAAGAGCAGTTTTCCAATGTTTTCCATGGCTGGTTTTCATTGTGTACATGGACCATTTCTTCTTTATCCTTTCATCTGTTGATGGACATTTTGGTTGCTTCACTGTCTTGTCTATTGTGAATAAGGCTGCAGTGCAGATTTCGCAGCCCGGGATTTCTTCATTCTGGTCTTCTCAGGTGAGAGGCCCATTGGTGCACCTGCTGGATTGACTGGTACCTCAATTTTTCCTTTTAAACGCAGCTCTTTCCTGTTCTCATTATTAGCGTTTAACCCTTTTACATCTCACCAGCACCTAGAGGGTACACAGTTCTCTAAAACCTATTCAGCATTTATTGTTTGTAGACTTTTTGCCAATAGTCAGTCCACTGGTGTGAGTTGAAAACTTTTTGTAGATTAGATTGCATGAGTCTAATACTTCCTGAGGTTGAGCTTTTAACCATTTTCCTTTCTTTAAAAAGAGTGAGTAAAACTTACCTCTTCATACTATCTTCGTGAAAATTTTGCCTGTTTTGAATTTTTTTATCCATTCCCTACCTCAGCACAATTTTGAGGGCAGGTGTCCTTTACAGCCCTGAGTCCTTGTGAATGGTAAATGACCATTAGCTGTGGGTTAAATGCTGCCCTTCTGGGAATCGGCCACAAGGCGGCAGCATTTCTCCTTTACCAAATCTGGTTACTAGGGCAACAGAGCCTTACTGGAAGTGGTGTTCTAGGTTGTAAATTAGAATGGCATGTGCGAGGAAAACGCCCTTTAAGTGTATGTCTCATTACTTCTTGTTGGTATTTTTAACTTAATTTTTATTTTTTATCACAGCAAACTTGATTACAATGTTTTGTTTGTTCTAGGTGTGCAAGATGGGGTTCTTTCACACATATACATATATCTATTCTTCTTTAGATCCTTTTCCCATGTAGGTTATGACACAGTGTTTAGTAGTCTTCTCTTGGTATTGCGTAGGTCTTTGGTGATTATATATTTCACAGGTGTTTGTATCTCTCTGTTAACCTCAATACGGTAATGTATCCAATCCTCACACCTTTCTATTTGGTGAACCATAAGTTTTTTTATTGATGGTATGATAGTGTTTCTCTGTGTAAATATCTTTGTTTGTATCATTTTTTAGGTAACCCCTATATGTGATATGATAGGATATGTGTCTTTCGCTTTCTCACTTACTCCAAGTTGCGTGATTACTTCTAGACTCATCTATGGTGCTGCAAATGGCATTGTTTCATTTTTTCACTAGCTCATATTCCATCTGTACAGGTAGCAGTTCTTTTTTGTCCACCCATCTGTCGGTGGACTTTTTGGTTACTTCCATATCTTGGCTATTGTAACACTATGCAATGCCGATTTGCGTGGCTGTGTCCTTCCAATTCTGTCTTCTTAGTTTATAGGTCCAGGAATAGGTCTGCTGGATCTTATGGTTCCTCAATGTTTACCATTTAAAGGCATCTCTGTTCTGTTCTCCTTAGTGGCTCTTTTCAGGTTACGTCCCACTTAAAGTGGAGCGTATGTATATCTTCCCAGCACCTTCAGCATTTATTCTTTGTAGTTTTTGCTGATGGTTATTCTGAGTGGTGTGAGCTCATACCAGTTTGTGGATGAATTTGCATGTGTCTCATAATGTGTAGAAATTGAGCTTTAAGACATGTCCTTTTTATTTTTCCAGCTGTGATTAGAGCTTATTTCTTCAAAGTGTTTTCTTAAAGTATGTGTCACCATTTGAAATATTTTGGCCATTATCTCCCTCAAGACATTTTGAGGGCAGGTTTCATTTACAGCCCTGCAGTACTTGTTCATATGAAGTGACCATTAGCTCAGGCTTTAAACCTGCTTTTGCAGGTAACGGCCAGAGAGCGGCTGCCTTTCTACGTTCCCCATGTTGGTACTAGGGAAACAGACCTATCGGCCAGTGGTGTTCTTCCGTTATAAATTAGAGTGCAATGTGCCCGGATAAACCCACAAATGTTGATGTCTCCTTGCTTTTGTTTGTTTTTAAATTGAATTTATATTTATTATTAGAGTAATATAACATTGTGTACGTGGACCACTTCTTCTTGGTGCATTCCTCAGTTGATGGACATTTTCATTGCTTCCAAGTGCTGGCTATGGTAAATCTTGCTGGCGTACAGGTTTGCCAGCCTGTGACTTTTTGATTCTCATTTCCTCAGGTGATAGGCCAAGCAGTGGTTGTGATTGATTGACTGGTAGCTCAATGTTTCCCTTTTCAAAGCACCTACACTGTGTTTTCATTAGTGGCTCTTACATGCCCCCCCTTACAACCGAGGGTACGCATTTCTCCACACTCCCTTCACCATTGATTTTTTGCAGCATTTTTCCTAATGGCCATTCTGACTGCTGTGAGCTGATAGGTTTTTGTAATATGGGTATGCATGTCATTAAAATTCTTAAAATTCATCATATTCCTACGCCTTTTTCTTTTCTCTTAAAAGAAAAAACCGTGAGTACAATATAGCTCTTGAAATTGTCATCTTCGAAGGTTGCCCTCTTCTGAATTTTTTGGTTGATTTTTGACCCCAGAAATTTTCTGGAAGTCAGGTGCCATTTACAGAACTGCAAGTTGGTGAAAATTTAGTGACCGTTTGCAGTGGGTTCAAAGCTGCTGTTGTGGGAAACGGACACAAGGAGGTAGCATTTCTCCATTCCCCAATCTGGGTACTAGGGCAGCAGAGCCTTTCTGGAAGTCATTGTCCTAGGTTGTAAATTAGAATGGAATTTGCCAGGAGAAAACCCCATAAGTTTATGTCTCATTACTTCTTCTTGGTTTTTAAAATGTTTTTAATCTGGGTAAAGCTTAGAATATTGTTTATCCTAGGTGTACACAATCTGGTTCATTTGTACATTATGTATTTCTATTAATGTACAGATCCTCTTCCCATGTGAAATATTACAGTGTTCCATCGACCTCCCTTGCTATATGTTCGGTCTTTTTGATACGTATATATAATATGTATTTGTATATGTATAGTAACACTAATCTTCATTTCTCAATTTCCCCCTTCTTTCCTTTTGGATGAGCATAGTTTGTTTTCTAAGCCTGTGAGTGTCTTTCTCTTTGGAAATATGTTCCTCTGTGTCAGTTATAAGATAATGCCATAAGTGATAATATAGGATATATGTCTTTTGCTTTCCAACCTACTTCCTGTTTTGTGATTATCTCCAGGGTCATGTATGGTGCCTCAAAGAGCAGTGCTTCAATGTTTTCCATGGCTAATATTCCATTGTGTACATGGACCACTTCTTCTTGGTGCATTCCTCTGTTGATGGACATTTTCGTTGCTTCCAAGCGTTGCCTATGGTAAATACTGCTGGAGTGCAGGATTGCCAGCCTGTGATTTTTGATTTTCATTTTCTCAGGTGATAGACCCAGCAGTGGGTATGATTGATTGACTGGTATGGTAGCTCAACGTTTACCTTTTCAAGGCACCTCAATTGTGCTTTCATTAGTGGCTCTTACCAAGTCCCACTTAGAATCGAGGGTATGCATTTCTCCACAATCACGTCAGCATTTATTGTTTGCAGCATTTTTGTTGATGGCCATTCTGACTGCTGTGAGCTGATAGGTTTTTGGAATTTGGGTTTACATGTCTGTAAAAATTCCTACAATTCGTCATTTCTCCACGGCTTTTCCTTTTCTGTTAAAAGAAAAAAGAAAAAAAGTGTTATTATAATATACCTCTTCAAATTTTGTTTTTTGGAAGGTTGCACTCTAGAATTTTTTGGTCGATTTTTGACCTCAGTATTTTTTGGTGGGCAGGTGTCATTTACAGAACAGCAATGGGTGAATATTTAGTGACCTTTTGCAGTGGGTTTAAAGCTGCTCTTGTGGGAAATGGCCACAAGGATGCAGCATTTCTCCATTCCCAAATCTGGGTACTAGGGCAGCAGAGCCGTTCTGGAAGTCGTTTGACTAGGTTGTAAGTTTGAATGGAATGTGCCAGGAAAACCCCCCTTAAGTTTATGTCTCATTACTCCTAATTCGTTGTTTTAATTTTTTCATTTGGGGTAATGTTTAGAATGTTGCTTGTCCAAGGTGTACACACTCTGGTTCATCTACATATTCTATATACCTATTTATGTAGAGATCCTCTTCCCTTGTAAATTATTACAGAGTGTTTCGAAAACCTTCCTTGCAATATGGTCGGTCTATTTGATATATGTATATAATATATATTTGTATACATATGGTAACGCTAATCTTCATTTATCCATTCCCCCCACCTTTCCTTTTAGATACGCGTAGTATTTTTTTTAATAAGTCTTTGATTGACTTTCTCTGTGGAAATATGTTCATTTGTGTCAGTTATTAGATTACGCCTATAAGTGATATCGTAGGATATAGGACTTTTGCTTTCCGACTTACCTCACGTTCTGTGATTATCTCCAAGATCATCTATGGTGCCTCAAAGAGCACTGTTTCATTGTTTTCCATGGCTAGTATTCTTTGTGTACATGGACCACTTCTTCTTTATCCTTTCATCTGTTGATGGACATTTTGGTTGCTTCTCTGTCTTGTCTATTGTGAATAAGGCTGCAGTGCAGCTTTTGCAGCCCGAGTCTTCTTCATTCTGGTCTTCTCAGGTGAGAGGCCCATTGGTGCACCTGCTGGATTGAATGGTACCTCAATTTTTCCTTTTAAACGCAGCTCCTTTCTGTTCTCATTATTAGCATTTAACCCTTTTACATCTCACCAGCAGCTAGAGGGTACACAGTTCTCTAAAACCTCTTCAGCATTTATTATTTGTAGACTTTTTGCCAATGGTCATTCGACTGGTGTGAGTTGGAAACTTTTGTAGATTAGATTGCATGAGCCTAATACTTCCTGAGGTTGAGCTTTTATCCATTTTCCTTTCTTTAAAAAGAGAGTGAGTAAAACTAACCTCTGCATACTATCTTCTTGAAAATTTTGCCTGTTTTGATTTTTTTTATCCATTCCCTACCTCAACACAATTTTGAGGGCAGGTGTCCTTTACAGCCCTGAGTCCTTGTGAATGGTAAGTGACCATTAGCTTTGGGTTAAAAACTGCTCTTGCGGGAATCGGCCACAAGGCGGCAGCATTTCTCCTTTACCAAATCTGCTTACTAGGGCAACAGAGCCTTACTGGAAGTGGTGTTCTAGGTTGTAAATTAGAATGGAATGTGCGAGGACAAAGCCCTTTAAGTGTATGTCTCATTACTTCTTGTTGGTATTTTTAACTTAATTTTTATTTTTTATCACAGCAAACTTGATTACAATGTTTTGTTTGTTCTAGGTGTGCAAGATGGGGTTCTTTCACACATATACATATATCTATTCTTCTTTAGATCCTTTTCCCATGTAGGTTATGACACAGTGTTTAGTAGTCTTCTCTTGGTATTGCGTAGGTCTTTGGTGATTATATATTTCACAGGTGTTTGTATCTCTCTGTTAACCTCAATACGGTAATGTATCCAATCCTCACACCTTTCTATTTGGTGAACCATAAGTTTTTTTATTGATGGTATGATAGTGTTTCTCTGTGTAAATATCTTTGTTTGTATCATTTTTTAGGTAACCCCTATATGTGATATGATAGGATATGTGTCTTTCGCTTTCTCACTTACTCCAAGTTGCGTGATTACTTCTAGACTCATCTATGGTGCTGCAAATGGCATTGTTTCATTTTTTCACTAGCTCATATTCCATCTGTACAGGTAGCAGTTCTTTTTTGTCCACCCATCTGTCGGTGGACTTTTTGGTTACTTCCATATCTTGGCTATTGTAACACTATGCAATGCCGATTTGCGTGGCTGTGTCCTTCCAATTCTGTCTTCTTAGTTTATAGGTCCAGGAATAGGTCTGCTGGATCTTATGGTTCCTCAATGTTTACCATTTAAAGGCACCTCTGTTCTGTTCTCCTTAGTGGCTCTTTTCAGGTTACGTCCCACTTAAAGTGGAGCGTATGTATATCTTCCCAGCACCTTCAGCATTTATTCTTTGTAGTTTTTGCTGATGGTTATTCTGAGTGGTGTGAGCTCATACCAGTTTGTGGATGAATTTGCATGTGTCTCATAATGTGTAGAAATTGAGCTTTAAGACATGTCCTTTTTATTTTTCCAGCTGTGATTAGAGCTTATTTCTTCAAAGTGTTTTCTTAAAGTATGTGTCACCATTTGAAATATTTTGGCCATTATCTCCCTCAAGACATTTTGAGGGCAGGTTTCATTTACAGCCCTGCAGTACTTGTTCATATGAAGTGACCATTAGCTCAGGCTTTAAACCTGCTTTTGCAGGTAACGGCCAGAGAGTGGCTGCCTTTCTACGTTCCCCATGTTGGTACTAGGGAAACAGACCTATCGGCCAGTGGTGTTCTTCCGTTATAAATTAGAGTGCAATGTGCCCGGATAAACCCACAAATGTTGATGTCTCCTTGCTTTTGTTTGTTTTTAAATTGAATTTATATTTATTATTAGAGTAATATAACATTGTGTACGTGGACCACTTCTTCTTGGTGCATTCCTCAGTTGATGGACATTTTCATTGCTTCCAAGTGCTGGCTATGGTAAATCTTGCTGGCGTACAGGTTTGCCAGCCTGTGACTTTTTGATTCTCATTTCCTCAGGTGATAGGCCAAGCAGTGGTTGTGATTGATTGACTGGTAGCTCAATGTTTCCCTTTTCAAAGCACCTACACTGTGTTTTCATTAGTGGCTCTTACATGCCCCCCCTTACAACCGAGGGTACGCATTTCTCCACACTCCCTTCACCATTGATTTTTTGCAGCATTTTTCCTAATGGCCATTCTGACTGCTGTGAGCTGATAGGTTTTTGTAATATGGGTATGCATGTCATTAAAATTCTTAAAATTCATCATATTCCTACGCCTTTTTCTTTTCTCTTAAAAGAAAAAACCGTGAGTACAATATAGCTCTTGAACTTGTCGTCTTCGAAGGTTGCCCTCTTCTGAATTTTTTGGTTGATTTTTGACCCCAGAAATTTTCTGGAAGTCAGGTGCCATTTACAGAACTGCAAGTTGGTGAAAATTTATTGACCGTTTGCAGTGGGTTCAAAGCTGCTGTTGTGGGAAACGGACACAAGGAGGTAGCATTTCTCCATTCCCCAATCTGGGTACTAGGGCAGCAGAGCCTTTCTGGAAGTCATTGTCCTAGGTTGTAAATTAGAATGGAATTTGCCAGGAGAAAACCCCATAAGTTTATGTCTCATTACTTCTTCTTGGTTTTTAAAATGTTTTTAATCTGGGTAAAGCTTAGAATATTGTTTATCCTAGGTGTACACAATCTGGTTCATTTGTACATTATGTATGTCTATTAATGTACAGATCCTCTTCCCATGTGAAATATTACAGTGTTCCATCGACCTCCCTTGCTATATGTTCGGTCTTTTTGATACGTATATATAATATGTATTTGTATATGTATAGTAACACTAATCTTCATTTCTCAATTTCCCCCTTCTTTCCTTTTGGATGAGCATAGTTTGTTTTCTAAGCCTGTGAGTGTCTTTCTCTTTGGAAATATGTTCCTCTGTGTCAGTTATAAGATAATGCCATAAGTGATAATATAGGATATATGTCTTTTGCTTTCCAACCTACTTCCTGTTTTGTGATTATCTCCAGGGTCATGTATGGTGCCTCAAAGAGCAGTGCTTCAATGTTTTCCATGGCTAATATTCCATTGTGTACATGGACCACTTCTTCTTGGTGCATTCCTCTGTTGATGGACATTTTCGTTGCTTCCAAGCGTTGCCTATGGTAAATACTGCTGGAGTGCAGGATTGCCAGCCTGTGATTTTTGATTTTCATTTTCTCAGGTGATAGACCCAGCAGTGGGTATGATTGATTGACTGGTATGGTAGCTCAACGTTTACCTTTTCAAGGCACCTCAATTGTGCTTTCATTAGTGGCTCTTACCAAGTCCCACTTAGAATCGAGGGTATGCATTTCTCCACAATCACGTCAGCATTTATTGTTTGCAGCATTTTTGTTGATGGCCATTCTGACTGCTGTGAGCTGATAGGTTTTTGGAATTTGGGTTTACATGTCTGTAAAAATTCCTACAATTCGTCATTTCTCCACGGCTTTTCCTTTTCTGTTAAAAGAAAAAAGAAAAAAAGTGTTATTATAATATACCTCTTCAAATTTTGTTTTTTGGAAGGTTGCACTCTAGAATTTTTTGGTCGATTTTTGACCTCAGTATTTTTTGGTGGGCAGGTGTCATTTACAGAACAGCAATGGGTGAATATTTAGTGACCTTTTGCAGTGGGTTTAAAGCTGCTCTTGTGGGAAATGGCCACAAGGATGCAGCATTTCTCCATTCCCAAATCTGGGTACTAGGGCAGCAGAGCCGTTCTGGAAGTCGTTTGACTAGGTTGTAAGTTTGAATGGAATGTGCCAGGAAAACCCCCCTTAAGTTTATGTCTCATTACTCCTAATTCGTTGTTTTAATTTTTTCATTTGGGGTAATGTTTAGAATGTTGCTTGTCCAAGGTGTACACACTCTGGTTCATCTACATATTCTATATACCTATTTATGTAGAGATCCTCTTCCCTTGTAAATTATTACAGAGTGTTTCGAAAACCTTCCTTGCAATATGGTCGGTCTATTTGATATATGTATATAATATATATTTGTATACATATGGTAACGCTAATCTTCATTTATCCATTCCCCCCACCTTTCCTTTTAGATACGCGTAGTATTTTTTTTAATAAGTCTTTGATTGACTTTCTCTGTGGAAATATGTTCATTTGTGTCAGTTATTAGATTACGCCTATAAGTGATATCGTAGGATATAGGACTTTTGCTTTCCGACTTACCTCACGTTCTGTGATTATCTCCAAGATCATCTATGGTGCCTCAAAGAGCACTGTTTCATTGTTTTCCATGGCTAGTATTCTTTGTGTACATGGACCACTTCTTCTTTATCCTTTCATCTGTTGATGGACATTTTGGTTGCTTCTCTGTCTTGTCTATTGTGAATAAGGCTGCAGTGCAGCTTTTGCAGCCCGAGTCTTCTTCATTCTGGTCTTCTCAGGTGAGAGGCCCATTGGTGCACCTGCTGGATTGAATGGTACCTCAATTTTTCCTTTTAAACGCAGCTCCTTTCTGTTCTCATTATTAGCATTTAACCCTTTTACATCTCACCAGCAGCTAGAGGGTACACAGTTCTCTAAAACCTCTTCAGCATTTATTATTTGTAGACTTTTTGCCAATGGTCATTCGACTGGTGTGAGTTGGAAACTTTTGTAGATTAGATTGCATGAGCCTAATACTTCCTGAGGTTGAGCTTTTATCCATTTTCCTTTCTTTAAAAAGAGAGTGAGTAAAACTAACCTCTGCATACTATCTTCTTGAAAATTTTGCCTGTTTTGATTTTTTTTATCCATTCCCTACCTCAACACAATTTTGAGGGCAGGTGTCCTTTACAGCCCTGAGTCCTTGTGAATGGTAAGTGACCATTAGCTTTTGGTTAAAAACTGCTCTTGCGGGAATCGGCCACAAGGCGGCAGCATTTCTCCTTTACCAAATCTGCTTACTAGGGCAACAGAGCCTTACTGGAAGTGGTGTTCTAGGTTGTAAATTAGAATGGAATGTGCGAGGACAAAGCCCTTTAAGTGTATGTCTCATTACTTCTTGTTGGTATTTTTAACTTAATTTTTATTTTTTATCACAGCAAACTTGATTACAATGTTTTGTTTGTTCTAGGTGTGCAAGATGGGGTTCTTTCACACATATACATATATCTATTCTTCTTTAGATCCTTTTCCCATGTAGGTTATGACACAGTGTTTAGTAGTCTTCTCTTGGTATTGCGTAGGTCTTTGGTGATTATATATTTCACAGGTGTTTGTATCTCTCTGTTAACCTCAATACGGTAATGTATCCAATCCTCACACCTTTCTATTTGGTGAACCATAAGTTTTTTTATTGATGGTATGATAGTGTTTCTCTGTGTAAATATCTTTGTTTGTATCATTTTTTAGGTAACCCCTATATGTGATATGATAGGATATGTGTCTTTCGCTTTCTCACTTACTCCAAGTTGCGTGATTACTTCTAGACTCATCTATGGTGCTGCAAATGGCATTGTTTCATTTTTTCACTAGCTCATATTCCATCTGTACAGGTAGCAGTTCTTTTTTGTCCACCCATCTGTCGGTGGACTTTTTGGTTACTTCCATATCTTGGCTATTGTAACACTATGCAATGCCGATTTGCGTGGCTGTGTCCTTCCAATTCTGTCTTCTTAGTTTATAGGTCCAGGAATAGGTCTGCTGGATCTTATGGTTCCTCAATGTTTACCATTTAAAGGCACCTCTGTTCTGTTCTCCTTAGTGGCTCTTTTCAGGTTACGTCCCACTTAAAGTGGAGCGTATGTATATCTTCCCAGCACCTTCAGCATTTATTCTTTGTAGTTTTTGCTGATGGTTATTCTGAGTGGTGTGAGCTCATACCAGTTTGTGGATGAATTTGCATGTGTCTCATAATGTGTAGAAATTGAGCTTTAAGACATGTCCTTTTTATTTTTCCAGCTGTGATTAGAGCTTATTTCTTCAAAGTGTTTTCTTAAAGTATGTGTCACCATTTGAAATATTTTGGCCATTATCTCCCTCAAGACATTTTGAGGGCAGGTTTCATTTACAGCCCTGCAGTACTTGTTCATATGAAGTGACCATTAGCTCAGGCTTTAAACCTGCTTTTGCAGGTAACGGCCAGAGAGCGGCTGCCTTTCTACGTTCCCCATGTTGGTACTAGGGAAACAGACCTATCGGCCAGTGGTGTTCTTCCGTTATAAATTAGAGTGCAATGTGCCCGGATAAACCCACAAATGTTGATGTCTCCTTGCTTTTGTTTGTTTTTAAATTGAATTTATATTTATTATTAGAGTAATATAACATTGTGTACGTGGACCACTTCTTCTTGGTGCATTCCTCAGTTGATGGACATTTTCATTGCTTCCAAGTGCTGGCTATGGTAAATCTTGCTGGCGTACAGGTTTGCCAGCCTGTGACTTTTTGATTCTCATTTCCTCAGGTGATAGGCCAAGCAGTGGTTGTGATTGATTGACTGGTAGCTCAATGTTTCCCTTTTCAAAGCACCTACACTGTGTTTTCATTAGTGGCTCTTACATGCCCCCCCTTACAACCGAGGGTACGCATTTCTCCACACTCCCTTCACCATTGATTTTTTGCAGCATTTTTCCTAATGGCCATTCTGACTGCTGTGAGCTGATAGGTTTTTGTAATATGGGTATGCATGTCATTAAAATTCTTAAAATTCATCATATTCCTACGCCTTTTTCTTTTCTCTTAAAAGAAAAAACCGTGAGTACAATATAGCTCTTGAAATTGTCGTCTTCGAAGGTTGCCCTCTTCTGAATTTTTGGGTCGATTTTTGACCCCAGAAATTTTCTGGAGGGCAGGTGCCATTTACAGAACTGCAAGTTGGTGAAAATTTAGTGACATTTTGCAGTGGGTTCAAAGCTACTGTTGTGGGAAACGGCCACAAGGAAGTAGCATTTCTCCTCTCCCCAATCTGGGTACTAAGGCAGCAGAGCCTGTCTGGAAGTCATTGTCCTAGGTTGCAAATTAGAATGGAATTTGCCAGGAGAAATCCCCATAAGTTTATGTCTCATTACTTCTTCTTGGTTTCTAAAATTTTTTTTAATCTGGGTAAAGTTTAGAATACTGTTTGTCCTAGGTGTACACAATCTGGTTCATTTGTACATTATGTATGTCTATTAATGTACAGATCTTCTTCCCATGTAAAATATTAGTGTTCCGTCGCCCTCCCTTGCTATATGTTTGGTATTTTTGATACATGTATATACTATGTATTTGTATATGTATAGGAACACTAATCTTCATTTCTCAATTTCCCTCCTCCTTTCCTTTTCGATGAGCATAGTTTGTTTTCTAAGCCTGAGAGTGTCTTTCTCTTTGGAAATATGTTCATCTGTGTCAGTTATTAGATAATGCCATAAGTGATAATATAGGATATAGGGCTTTTGCTTTCTGACCTACTTCATGTTTTGTGATTATCTCCAGGCTCATGTATGGTGCCTCAAAGAGCAGTGCTTCAATGTTTTCCATGGCTAATATTCCATTGTGTACATGGACCACTTCTTCTTGGTGCATTCCTCTGTTGATGGACATTTTCGTTGCTTCCAAGTGTTGCCTATGGTAAATATTGCTGGAGTGCAGGATTGCCAGCCTGTGATTTTTGATTTTCATTTGCTCAGGTGATAGACCCAGCAGTGGGTATGATTGATTGACTGGTATGGTAGCTCAACGTTTACCTTTTCAAGGAACCTCAATTGTGCTTTCATTAGTGGCTCTTACCACGTCCCCCTTAGAATCGAGGGTACGCATTTCTCCACAATCACGTCAGCATTTATTGTTTGCAGCATTTTTGTTGATGGCCATTCTGACTGGTGTGAGCTGATAGGTTTTTGTAATTTGGGTTTACATGTCTGTAAACATTCCTACAATTCATCATTTTTCCACGCCTTTTTCTTTTCTGTTAAAAGAAAAAAGAAAAAAAGTGTGAGTATAATATATCTCTTCAAATTTTCTTTTTGGAAGGTTGCACTCTAGAATTTTTTGGGTCGATTTTCGACCTCACTATTTTTTGGAGGGCCGGTGTCATTTACAGACCTGCAATTGGTGAATATTTAGTGACCTTTTGCAGGGGGTTCAAAGCTGCTGTTGTGGGAAACGGCCACAAGAATGCAGCATTTCTCCATTCCCAAATCTGGGTACTAGGGCAGCAGAGCCTTTCTGGAAGTTGTTTGCCTAGGTTTTAAATTTGGATGGAATGTGCCAGGAAAACCCCCCATAAGTTTATGTCTCATTACTCCTAGTTCGTTGTTTTAATTTTTTCAATTGGGGTAATGGTTAGAATGTTGCTTGTCCAAGGTGTACACACTCTAGTTCATCTACATATTCTATATACCTATTTATGTAGAGATCCTCTTCCCGTGTAAATTATTACAGAGTGTTCCATAATCCTTCCTTGCTATATGGTCGGTCTTTTTGATATATGTATATAATATGTATTTGTATACATATGGTAACGCTAATCTTCATTTATCCATTCCCCCCACCTTTCCTTTTAGATAAGAATAGTTCTTTTTTAATAAGTCTGTGATTGACTTTCTCTGTGGAAATATGTTCATTTGTTTCAGTTATTAGATAACGCCTATAAGTGATATCATAGGATATAGGACTTTTGCTTTCCGACTTACCTCATGTTCTGTGATTATCTCCAAGATCATCTATTGTGCCTCAAAGAGCAGTTTTCCAATGTTTTCCATGGCTGGTTTTCATTGTGTACATGGACCATTTCTTCTTTATCCTTTCATCTGTTGATGGACATTTTGGTTGCTTCACTGTCTTGTCTATTGTGAATAAGGCTGCAGTGCAGATTTCGCAGCCCGGGATTTCTTCATTCTGGTCTTCTCAGGTGAGAGGCCCATTGGTGCACCTGCTGGATTGACTGGTACCTCAATTTTTCCTTTTAAACGCAGCTCTTTCCTGTTCTCATTATTAGCGTTTAACCCTTTTACATCTCACCAGCACCTAGAGGGTACACAGTTCTCTAAAACCTATTCAGCATTTATTGTTTGTAGACTTTTTGCCAATAGTCAGTCCACTGGTGTGAGTTGAAAACTTTTTGTAGATTAGATTGCATGAGTCTAATACTTCCTGAGGTTGAGCTTTTAACCATTTTCCTTTCTTTAAAAAGAGTGAGTAAAACTTACCTCTTCATACTATCTTCGTGAAAATTTTGCCTGTTTTGAATTTTTTTATCCATTCCCTACCTCAGCACAATTTTGAGGGCAGGTGTCCTTTACAGCCCTGAGTCCTTGTGAATGGTAAATGACCATTAGCTGTGGGTTAAATGCTGCCCTTCTGGGAATCGGCCACAAGGCGGCAGCATTTCTCCTTTACCAAATCTGGTTACTAGGGCAACAGACCCTTACTGGAAGTGGTGTTCTAGGTTGTAAATTAGAATGGCATGTGCGAGGAAAACGCCCTTTAAGTGTATGTCTCATTACTTCTTGTTGGTATTTTTAACTTAATTTTTATTTTTTATCACAGCAAACTTGATTACAATGTTTTGTTTGTTCTAGGTGTGCAAGATGGGGTTCTTTCACACATATACATATATCTATTCTTCTTTAGATCCTTTTCCCATGTAGGTTATGACACAGTGTTTAGTAGTCTTCTCTTGGTATTGCGTAGGTCTTTGGTGATTATATATTTCACAGGTGTTTGTATCTCTCTGTTAACCTCAATACGGTAATGTATCCAATCCTCACACCTTTCTATTTGGTGAACCATAAGTTTTTTTATTGATGGTATGATAGTGTTTCTCTGTGTAAATATCTTTGTTTGTATCATTTTTTAGGTAACCCCTATATGTGATATGATAGGATATGTGTCTTTCGCTTTCTCACTTACTCCAAGTTGCGTGATTACTTCTAGACTCATCTATGGTGCTGCAAATGGCATTGTTTCATTTTTTCACTAGCTCATATTCCATCTGTACAGGTAGCAGTTCTTTTTTGTCCACCCATCTGTCGGTGGACTTTTTGGTTACTTCCATATCTTGGCTATTGTAACACTATGCAATGCCGATTTGCGTGGCTGTGTCCTTCCAATTCTGTCTTCTTAGTTTATAGGTCCAGGAATAGGTCTGCTGGATCTTATGGTTCCTCAATGTTTACCATTTAAAGGCACCTCTGTTCTGTTCTCCTTAGTGGCTCTTTTCAGGTTACGTCCCACTTAAAGTGGAGCGTATGTATATCTTCCCAGCACCTTCAGCATTTATTCTTTGTAGTTTTTGCTGATGGTTATTCTGAGTGGTGTGAGCTCATACCAGTTTGTGGATGAATTTGCATGTGTCTCATAATGTGTAGAAATTGAGCTTTAAGACATGTCCTTTTTATTTTTCCAGCTGTGATTAGAGCTTATTTCTTCAAAGTGTTTTCTTAAAGTATGTGTCACCATTTGAAATATTTTGGCCATTATCTCCCTCAAGACATTTTGAGGGCAGGTTTCATTTACAGCCCTGCAGTACTTGTTCATATGAAGTGACCATTAGCTCAGGCTTTAAACCTGCTTTTGCAGGTAACGGCCAGAGAGCGGCTGCCTTTCTACGTTCCCCATGTTGGTACTAGGGAAACAGACCTATCGGCCAGTGGTGTTCTTCCGTTATAAATTAGAGTGCAATGTGCCCGGATAAACCCACAAATGTTGATGTCTCCTTGCTTTTGTTTGTTTTTAAATTGAATTTATATTTATTATTAGAGTAATATAACATTGTGTACGTGGACCACTTCTTCTTGGTGCATTCCTCAGTTGATGGACATTTTCATTGCTTCCAAGTGCTGGCTATGGTAAATCTTGCTGGCGTACAGGTTTGCCAGCCTGTGACTTTTTGATTCTCATTTCCTCAGGTGATAGGCCAAGCAGTGGTTGTGATTGATTGACTGGTAGCTCAATGTTTCCCTTTTCAAAGCACCTACACTGTGTTTTCATTAGTGGCTCTTACATGCCCCCCCTTACAACCGAGGGTACGCATTTCTCCACACTCCCTTCACCATTGATTTTTTGCAGCATTTTTCCTAATGGCCATTCTGACTGCTGTGAGCTGATAGGTTTTTGTAATATGGGTATGCATGTCATTAAAATTCTTAAAATTCATCATATTCCTACGCCTTTTTCTTTTCTCTTAAAAGAAAAAACCGTGAGTACAATATAGCTCTTGAAATTGTCGTCTTCGAAGGTTGCCCTCTTCTGAATTTTTTGGTTGATTTTTGACCCCAGAAATTTTCTGGAAGTCAGGTGCCATTTACAGAACTGCAAGTTGGTGAAAATTTAGTGACCGTTTGCAGTGGGTTCAAAGCTGCTGTTGTGGGAAACGGACACAAGGAGGTAGCATTTCTCCATTCCCCAATCTGGGTACTAGGGCAGCAGAGCCTTTCTGGAAGTCATTGTCCTAGGTTGTAAATTAGAATGGAATTTGCCAGGAGAAAACCCCATAAGTTTATGTCTCATTACTTCTTCTTGGTTTTTAAAATGTTTTTAATCTGGGTAAAGCTTAGAATATTGTTTATCCTAGGTGTACACAATCTGGTTCATTTGTACATTATGTATGTCTATTAATGTACAGATCCTCTTCCCATGTGAAATATTACAGTGTTCCATCGACCTCCCTTGCTATATGTTCGGTCTTTTTGATACGTATATATAATATGTATTTGTATATGTATAGTAACACTAATCTTCATTTCTCAATTTCCCCCTTCTTTCCTTTTGGATGAGCATAGTTTGTTTTCTAAGCCTGTGAGTGTCTTTCTCTTTGGAAATATGTTCCTCTGTGTCAGTTATAAGATAATGCCATAAGTGATAATATAGGATATATGTCTTTTGCTTTCCAACCTACTTCCTGTTTTGTGATTATCTCCAGGGTCATGTATGGTGCCTCAAAGAGCAGTGCTTCAATGTTTTCCATGGCTAATATTCCATTGTGTACATGGACCACTTCTTCTTGGTGCATTCCTCTGTTGATGGACATTTTCGTTGCTTCCAAGCGTTGCCTATGGTAAATACTGCTGGAGTGCAGGATTGCCAGCCTGTGATTTTTGATTTTCATTTTCTCAGGTGATAGACCCAGCAGTGGGTATGATTGATTGACTGGTATGGTAGCTCAACGTTTACCTTTTCAAGGCACCTCAATTGTGCTTTCATTAGTGGCTCTTACCAAGTCCCACTTAGAATCGAGGGTATGCATTTCTCCACAATCACGTCAGCATTTATTGTTTGCAGCATTTTTGTTGATGGCCATTCTGACTGCTGTGAGCTGATAGGTTTTTGGAATTTGGGTTTACATGTCTGTAAAAATTCCTACAATTCGTCATTTCTCCACGGCTTTTCCTTTTCTGTTAAAAGAAAAAAGAAAAAAAGTGTTATTATAATATACCTCTTCAAATTTTGTTTTTTGGAAGGTTGCACTCTAGAATTTTTTGGTCGATTTTTGACCTCAGTATTTTTTGGTGGGCAGGTGTCATTTACAGAACAGCAATGGGTGAATATTTAGTGACCTTTTGCAGTGGGTTTAAAGCTGCTCTTGTGGGAAATGGCCACAAGGATGCAGCATTTCTCCATTCCCAAATCTGGGTACTAGGGCAGCAGAGCCGTTCTGGAAGTCGTTTGACTAGGTTGTAAGTTTGAATGGAATGTGCCAGGAAAACCCCCCTTAAGTTTATGTCTCATTACTCCTAATTCGTTGTTTTAATTTTTTCATTTGGGGTAATGTTTAGAATGTTGCTTGTCCAAGGTGTACACACTCTGGTTCATCTACATATTCTATATACCTATTTATGTAGAGATCCTCTTCCCTTGTAAATTATTACAGAGTGTTTCGAAAACCTTCCTTGCAATATGGTCGGTCTATTTGATATATGTATATAATATATATTTGTATACATATGGTAACGCTAATCTTCATTTATCCATTCCCCCCACCTTTCCTTTTAGATACGCGTAGTATTTTTTTTAATAAGTCTTTGATTGACTTTCTCTGTGGAAATATGTTCATTTGTGTCAGTTATTAGATTACGCCTATAAGTTATATCGTAGGATATAGGACTTTTGCTTTCCGACTTACCTCACGTTCTGTGATTATCTCCAAGATCATCTATGGTGCCTCAAAGAGCACTGTTTCATTGTTTTCCATGGCTAGTATTCTTTGTGTACATGGACCACTTCTTCTTTATCCTTTCATCTGTTGATGGACATTTTGGTTGCTTCTCTGTCTTGTCTATTGTGAATAAGGCTGCAGTGCAGCTTTTGCAGCCCGAGTCTTCTTCATTCTGGTCTTCTCAGGTGAGAGGCCCATTGGTGCACCTGCTGGATTGAATGGTACCTCAATTTTTCCTTTTAAACGCAGCTCCTTTCTGTTCTCATTATTAGCATTTAACCCTTTTACATCTCACCAGCAGCTAGAGGGTACACAGTTCTCTAAAACCTCTTCAGCATTTATTATTTGTAGACTTTTTGCCAATGGTCATTCGACTGGTGTGAGTTGGAAACTTTTGTAGATTAGATTGCATGAGCCTAATACTTCCTGAGGTTGAGCTTTTATCCATTTTCCTTTCTTTAAAAAGAGAGTGAGTAAAACTAACCTCTGCATACTATCTTCTTGAAAATTTTGCCTGTTTTGATTTTTTTTATCCATTCCCTACCTCAACACAATTTTGAGGGCAGGTGTCCTTTACAGCCCTGAGTCCTTGTGAATGGTAAGTGACCATTAGCTTTGGGTTAAAAACTGCTCTTGCGGGAATCGGCCACAAGGCGGCAGCATTTCTCCTTTACCAAATCTGCTTACTAGGGCAACAGAGCCTTACTGGAAGTGGTGTTCTAGGTTGTAAATTAGAATGGAATGTGCGAGGACAAAGCCCTTTAAGTGTATGTCTCATTACTTCTTGTTGGTATTTTTAACTTAATTTTTATTTTTTATCACAGCAAACTTGATTACAATGTTTTGTTTGTTCTAGGTGTGCAAGATGGGGTTCTTTCACACATATACATATATCTATTCTTCTTTAGATCCTTTTCCCATGTAGGTTATGACACAGTGTTTAGTAGTCTTCTCTTGGTATTGCGTAGGTCTTTGGTGATTATATATTTCACAGGTGTTTGTATCTCTCTGTTAACCTCAATACGGTAATGTATCCAATCCTCACACCTTTCTATTTGGTGAACCATAAGTTTTTTTATTGATGGTATGATAGTGTTTCTCTGTGTAAATATCTTTGTTTGTATCATTTTTTAGGTAACCCCTATATGTGATATGATAGGATATGTGTCTTTCGCTTTCTCACTTACTCCAAGTTGCGTGATTACTTCTAGACTCATCTATGGTGCTGCAAATGGCATTGTTTCATTTTTTCACTAGCTCATATTCCATCTGTACAGGTAGCAGTTCTTTTTTGTCCACCCATCTGTCGGTGGACTTTTTGGTTACTTCCATATCTTGGCTATTGTAACACTATGCAATGCCGATTTGCGTGGCTGTGTCCTTCCAATTCTGTCTTCTTAGTTTATAGGTCCAGGAATAGGTCTGCTGGATCTTATGGTTCCTCAATGTTTACCATTTAAAGGCACCTCTGTTCTGTTCTCCTTAGTGGCTCTTTTCAGGTTACGTCCCACTTAAAGTGGAGCGTATGTATATCTTCCCAGCACCTTCAGCATTTATTCTTTGTAGTTTTTGCTGATGGTTATTCTGAGTGGTGTGAGCTCATACCAGTTTGTGGATGAATTTGCATGTGTCTCATAATGTGTAGAAATTGAGCTTTAAGACATGTCCTTTTTATTTTTCCAGCTGTGATTAGAGCTTATTTCTTCAAAGTGTTTTCTTAAAGTATGTGTCACCATTTGAAATATTTTGGCCATTATCTCCCTCAAGACATTTTGAGGGCAGGTTTCATTTACAGCCCTGCAGTACTTGTTCATATGAAGTGACCATTAGCTCAGGCTTTAAACCTGCTTTTGCAGGTAACGGCCAGAGAGCGGCTGCCTTTCTACGTTCCCCATGTTGGTACTAGGGAAACAGACCTATCGGCCAGTGGTGTTCTTCCGTTATAAATTAGAGTGCAATGTGCCCGGATAAACCCACAAATGTTGATGTCTCCTTGCTTTTGTTTGTTTTTAAATTGAATTTATATTTATTATTAGAGTAATATAACATTGTGTACGTGGACCACTTCTTCTTGGTGCATTCCTCAGTTGATGGACATTTTCATTGCTTCCAAGTGCTGGCTATGGTAAATCTTGCTGGCGTACAGGTTTGCCAGCCTGTGACTTTTTGATTCTCATTTCCTCAGGTGATAGGCCAAGCAGTGGTTGTGATTGATTGACTGGTAGCTCAATGTTTCCCTTTTCAAAGCACCTACACTGTGTTTTCATTAGTGGCTCTTACATGCCCCCCCTTACAACCGAGGGTACGCATTTCTCCACACTCCCTTCACCATTGATTTTTTGCAGCATTTTTCCTAATGGCCATTCTGACTGCTGTGAGCTGATAGGTTTTTGTAATATGGGTATGCATGTCATTAAAATTCTTAAAATTCATCATATTCCTACGCCTTTTTCTTTTCTCTTAAAAGAAAAAACCGTGAGTACAATATAGCTCTTGAAATTGTCATCTTCGAAGGTTGCCCTCTTCTGAATTTTTGGGTCGATTTTTGACCCCAGAAATTTTCTGGAGGGCAGGTGCCATTTACAGAACTGCAAGTTGGTGAAAATTTAGTGACATTTTGCAGTGGGTTCAAAGCTACTGTTGTGGGAAACGGCCACAAGGAGGTAGCATTTCTCCTCTCCCCAATCTGGGTACTAAGGCAGCAGAGCCTGTCTGGAAGTCATTGTCCTAGGTTGCAAATTAGAATGGAATTTGCCAGGAGAAATCCCCATAAGTTTATGTCTCATTACTTCTTCTTGGTTTCTAAAATTTTTTTTAATCTGGGTAAAGTTTAGAATACTGTTTGTCCTAGGTGTACACAATCTGGTTCCTTTGTACATTATGTATGTCTATTAATGTACAGATCCTCTTCCCATGTAAAATATTAGTGTTCCGTCGCCCTCCCTTGCTATATGTTTGGTATTTTTGATACATGTATATACTATGTATTTGTATATGTATAGGAACACTAATCTTCATTTCTCAATTTCCCTCCTCCTTTCCTTTTCGATGAGCATAGTTTGTTTTCTAAGCCTGAGAGTGTCTTTCTCTTTGGAAATATGTTCATCTGTGTCAGTTATTAGATAATGCCATAAGTGATAATATAGGATATAGGGCTTTTGCTTTCTGACCTACTTCATGTTTTGTGATTATCTCCAGGCTCATGTATGGTGCCTCAAAGAGCAGTGCTTCAATGTTTTCCATGGCTAATATTCCATTGTGTACATGGACCACTTCTTCTTGGTGCATTCCTCTGTTGATGGACATTTTCGTTGCTTCCAAGTGTTGCCTATGGTAAATATTGCTGGAGTGCAGGATTGCCAGCCTGTGATTTTTGATTTTCATTTGCTCAGGTGATAGACCCAGCAGTGGGTATGATTGATTGACTGGTATGGTAGCTCAACGTTTACCTTTTCAAGGAACCTCAATTGTGCTTTCATTAGTGGCTCTTACCACGTCCCCCTTAGAATCGAGGGTACGCATTTCTCCACAATCACGTCAGCATTTATTGTTTGCAGCATTTTTGTTGATGGCCATTCTGACTGGTGTGAGCTGATAGGTTTTTGTAATTTGGGTTTACATGTCTGTAAACATTCCTACAATTCATCATTTTTCCACGCCTTTTTCTTTTCTGTTAAAAGAAAAAAGAAAAAAAGTGTGAGTATAATATATCTCTTCAAATTTTCTTTTTGGAAGGTTGCACTCTAGAATTTTTTGGGTCGATTTTCGACCTCACTATTTTTTGGAGGGCCGGTGTCATTTACAGACCTGCAATTGGTGAATATTTAGTGACCTTTTGCAGGGGGTTCAAAGCTGCTGTTGTGGGAAACGGCCACAAGAATGCAGCATTTCTCCATTCCCAAATCTGGGTACTAGGGCAGCAGAGCCTTTCTGGAAGTTGTTTGCCTAGGTTTTAAATTTGGATGGAATGTGCCAGGAAAACCCCCCATAAGTTTATGTCTCATTACTCCTAGTTCGTTGTTTTAATTTTTTCAATTGGGGTAATGGTTAGAATGTTGCTTGTCCAAGGTGTACACACTCTAGTTCATCTACATATTCTATATACCTATTTATGTAGAGATCCTCTTCCCGTGTAAATTATTACAGAGTGTTCCATAATCCTTCCTTGCTATATGGTCGGTCTTTTTGATATATGTATATAATATGTATTTGTATACATATGGTAACGCTAATCTTCATTTATCCATTCCCCCCACCTTTCCTTTTAGATAAGAATAGTTCTTTTTTAATAAGTCTGTGATTGACTTTCTCTGTGGAAATATGTTCATTTGTTTCAGTTATTAGATAACGCCTATAAGTGATATCATAGGATATAGGACTTTTGCTTTCCGACTTACCTCATGTTCTGTGATTATCTCCAAGATCATCTATTGTGCCTCAAAGAGCAGTTTTCCAATGTTTTCCATGGCTGGTTTTCATTGTGTACATGGACCATTTCTTCTTTATCCTTTCATCTGTTGATGGACATTTTGGTTGCTTCACTGTCTTGTCTATTGTGAATAAGGCTGCAGTGCAGATTTCGCAGCCCGGGATTTCTTCATTCTGGTCTTCTCAGGTGAGAGGCCCATTGGTGCACCTGCTGGATTGACTGGTACCTCAATTTTTCCTTTTAAACGCAGCTCTTTCCTGTTCTCATTATTAGCGTTTAACCCTTTTACATCTCACCAGCACCTAGAGGGTACACAGTTCTCTAAAACCTATTCAGCATTTATTGTTTGTAGACTTTTTGCCAATAGTCAGTCCACTGGTGTGAGTTGAAAACTTTTTGTAGATTAGATTGCATGAGTCTAATACTTCCTGAGGTTGAGCTTTTAACCATTTTCCTTTCTTTAAAAAGAGTGAGTAAAACTTACCTCTTCATACTATCTTCGTGAAAATTTTGCCTGTTTTGAATTTTTTTATCCATTCCCTACCTCAGCACAATTTTGAGGGCAGGTGTCCTTTACAGCCCTGAGTCCTTGTGAATGGTAAATGACCATTAGCTGTGGGTTAAATGCTGCCCTTCTGGGAATCGGCCACAAGGCGGCAGCATTTCTCCTTTACCAAATCTGGTTACTAGGGCAACAGAGCCTTACTGGAAGTGGTGTTCTAGGTTGTAAATTAGAATGGCATGTGCGAGGAAAACGCCCTTTAATTTATGTCTCATTACTTCTTGTTGGTATTTTTAACTTAATTTTTATTTTTTATCACAGCAAACTTGATTACAATGTTTTGTTTGTTCTAGGTGTGCAAGATGGGGTTCTTTCACACATATACATATATCTATTCTTCTTTAGATCCTTTTCCCATGTAGGTTATGACACAGTGTTTAGTAGTCTTCTCTTGGTATTGCGTAGGTCTTTGGTGATTATATATTTCACAGGTGTTTGTATCTCTCTGTTAACCTCAATACGGTAATGTATCCAATCCTCACACCTTTCTATTTGGTGAACCATAAGTTTTTTTATTGATGGTATGATAGTGTTTCTCTGTGTAAATATCTTTGTTTGTATCATTTTTTAGGTAACCCCTATATGTGATATGATAGGATATGTGTCTTTCGCTTTCTCACTTACTCCAAGTTGCGTGATTACTTCTAGACTCATCTATGGTGCTGCAAATGGCATTGTTTCATTTTTTCACTAGCTCATATTCCATCTGTACAGGTAGCAGTTCTTTTTTGTCCACCCATCTGTCGGTGGACTTTTTGGTTACTTCCATATCTTGGCTATTGTAACACTATGCAATGCCGATTTGCGTGGCTGTGTCCTTCCAATTCTGTCTTCTTAGTTTATAGGTCCAGGAATAGGTCTGCTGGATCTTATGGTTCCTCAATGTTTACCATTTAAAGGCACCTCTGTTCTGTTCTCCTTAGTGGCTCTTTTCAGGTTACGTCCCACTTAAAGTGGAGCGTATGTATATCTTCCCAGCACCTTCAGCATTTATTCTTTGTAGTTTTTGCTGATGGTTATTCTGAGTGGTGTGAGCTCATACCAGTTTGTGGATGAATTTGCATGTGTCTCATAATGTGTAGAAATTGAGCTTTAAGACATGTCCTTTTTATTTTTCCAGCTGTGATTAGAGCTTATTTCTTCAAAGTGTTTTCTTAAAGTATGTGTCACCATTTGAAATATTTTGGCCATTATCTCCCTCAAGACATTTTGAGGGCAGGTTTCATTTACAGCCCTGCAGTACTTGTTCATATGAAGTGACCATTAGCTCAGGCTTTAAACCTGCTTTTGCAGGTAACGGCCAGAGAGCGGCTGCCTTTCTACGTTCCCCATGTTGGTACTAGGGAAACAGACCTATCGGCCAGTGGTGTTCTTCCGTTATAAATTAGAGTGCAATGTGCCCGGATAAACCCACAAATGTTGATGTCTCCTTGCTTTTGTTTGTTTTTAAATTGAATTTATATTTATTATTAGAGTAATATAACATTGTGTACGTGGACCACTTCTTCTTGGTGCATTCCTCAGTTGATGGACATTTTCATTGCTTCCAAGTGCTGGCTATGGTAAATCTTGCTGGCGTACAGGTTTGCCAGCCTGTGACTTTTTGATTCTCATTTCCTCAGGTGATAGGCCAAGCAGTGGTTGTGATTGATTGGCTGGTAGCTCAATGTTTCCCTTTTCAAAGCACCTACACTGTGTTTTCATTAGTGGCTCTTACATGCCCCCCCTTACAACCGAGGGTACGCATTTCTCCACACTCCCTTCACCATTGATTTTTTGCAGCATTTTTCCTAATGGCCATTCTGACTGCTGTGAGCTGATAGGTTTTTGTAATATGGGTATGCATGTCATTAAAATTCTTAAAATTCATCATATTCCTACGCCTTTTTCTTTTCTCTTAAAAGAAAAAACCGTGAGTACAATATAGCTCTTGAACTTGTCGTCTTCGAAGGTTGCCCTCTTCTGAATTTTTTGGTTGATTTTTGACCCCAGAAATTTTCTGGAAGTCAGGTGCCATTTACAGAACTGCAAGTTGGTGAAAATTTAGTGACCGTTTGCAGTGGGTTCAAAGCTGCTGTTGTGGGAAACGGACACAAGGAGGTAGCATTTCTCCATTCCCCAATCTGGGTACTAGGGCAGCAGAGCCTTTCTGGAAGTCATTGTCCTAGGTTGTAAATTAGAATGGAATTTGCCAGGAGAAAACCCCATAAGTTTATGTCTCATTACTTCTTCTTGGTTTTTAAAATGTTTTTAATCTGGGTAAAGCTTAGAATATTGTTTATCCTAGGTGTACACAATCTGGTTCATTTGTACATTATGTATGTCTATTAATGTACAGATCCTCTTCCCATGTGAAATATTACAGTGTTCCATCGACCTCCCTTGCTATATGTTCGGTCTTTTTGATACGTATATATAATATGTATTTGTATATGTATAGTAACACTAATCTTCATTTCTCAATTTCCCCCTTCTTTCCTTTTGGATGAGCATAGTTTGTTTTCTAAGCCTGTGAGTGTCTTTCTCTTTGGAAATATGTTCCTCTGTGTCAGTTATAAGATAATGCCATAAGTGATAATATAGGATATATGTCTTTTGCTTTCCAACCTACTTCCTGTTTTGTGATTATCTCCAGGGTCATGTATGGTGCCTCAAAGAGCAGTGCTTCAATGTTTTCCATGGCTAATATTCCATTGTGTACATGGACCACTTCTTCTTGGTGCATTCCTCTGTTGATGGACATTTTCGTTGCTTCCAAGCGTTGCCTATGGTAAATACTGCTGGAGTGCAGGATTGCCAGCCTGTGATTTTTGATTTTCATTTTCTCAGGTGATAGACCCAGCAGTGGGTATGATTGATTGACTGGTATGGTAGCTCAACGTTTACCTTTTCAAGGCACCTCAATTGTGCTTTCATTAGTGGCTCTTACCAAGTCCCACTTAGAATCGAGGGTATGCATTTCTCCACAATCACGTCAGCATTTATTGTTTGCAGCATTTTTGTTGATGGCCATTCTGACTGCTGTGAGCTGATAGGTTTTTGGAATTTGGGTTTACATGTCTGTAAAAATTCCTACAATTCGTCATTTCTCCACGGCTTTTCCTTTTCTGTTAAAAGAAAAAAGAAAAAAAGTGTTATTATAATATACCTCTTCAAATTTTGTTTTTTGGAAGGTTGCACTCTAGAATTTTTTGGTCGATTTTTGACCTCAGTATTTTTTGGTGGGCAGGTGTCATTTACAGAACAGCAATGGGTGAATATTTAGTGACCTTTTGCAGTGGGTTTAAAGCTGCTCTTGTGGGAAATGGCCACAAGGATGCAGCATTTCTCCATTCCCAAATCTGGGTACTAGGGCAGCAGAGCCGTTCTGGAAGTCGTTTGACTAGGTTGTAAGTTTGAATGGAATGTGCCAGGAAAACCCCCCTTAAGTTTATGTCTCATTACTCCTAATTCGTTGTTTTAATTTTTTCATTTGGGGTAATGTTTAGAATGTTGCTTGTCCAAGGTGTACACACTCTGGTTCATCTACATATTCTATATACCTATTTATGTAGAGATCCTCTTCCCTTGTAAATTATTACAGAGTGTTTCGAAAACCTTCCTTGCAATATGGTCGGTCTATTTGATATATGTATATAATATATATTTGTATACATATGGTAACGCTAATCTTCATTTATCCATTCCCCCCACCTTTCCTTTTAGATACGCGTAGTATTTTTTTTAATAAGTCTTTGATTGACTTTCTCTGTGGAAATATGTTCATTTGTGTCAGTTATTAGATTACGCCTATAAGTTATATCGTAGGATATAGGACTTTTGCTTTCCGACTTACCTCACGTTCTGTGATTATCTCCAAGATCATCTATGGTGCCTCAAAGAGCACTGTTTCATTGTTTTCCATGGCTAGTATTCTTTGTGTACATGGACCACTTCTTCTTTATCCTTTCATCTGTTGATGGACATTTTGGTTGCTTCTCTGTCTTGTCTATTGTGAATAAGGCTGCAGTGCAGCTTTTGCAGCCCGAGTCTTCTTCATTCTGGTCTTCTCAGGTGAGAGGCCCATTGGTGCACCTGCTGGATTGAATGGTACCTCAATTTTTCCTTTTAAACGCAGCTCCTTTCTGTTCTCATTATTAGCATTTAACCCTTTTACATCTCACCAGCAGCTAGAGGGTACACAGTTCTCTAAAACCTCTTCAGCATTTATTATTTGTAGACTTTTTGCCAATGGTCATTCGACTGGTGTGAGTTGGAAACTTTTGTAGATTAGATTGCATGAGCCTAATACTTCCTGAGGTTGAGCTTTTATCCATTTTCCTTTCTTTAAAAAGAGAGTGAGTAAAACTAACCTCTGCATACTATCTTCTTGAAAATTTTGCCTGTTTTGATTTTTTTTATCCATTCCCTACCTCAACACAATTTTGAGGGCAGGTGTCCTTTACAGCCCTGAGTCCTTGTGAATGGTAAGTGACCATTAGCTTTGGGTTAAAAACTGCTCTTGCGGGAATCGGCCACAAGGCGGCAGCATTTCTCCTTTACCAAATCTGCTTACTAGGGCAACAGAGCCTTACTGGAAGTGGTGTTCTAGGTTGTAAATTAGAATGGAATGTGCGAGGACAAAGCCCTTTAAGTGTATGTCTCATTACTTCTTGTTGGTATTTTTAACTTAATTTTTATTTTTTATCACAGCAAACTTGATTACAATGTTTTGTTTGTTCTAGGTGTGCAAGATGGGGTTCTTTCACACATATACATATATCTATTCTTCTTTAGATCCTTTTCCCATGTAGGTTATGACACAGTGTTTAGTAGTCTTCTCTTGGTATTGCGTAGGTCTTTGGTGATTATATATTTCACAGGTGTTTGTATCTCTCTGTTAACCTCAATACGGTAATGTATCCAATCCTCACACCTTTCTATTTGGTGAACCATAAGTTTTTTTATTGATGGTATGATAGTGTTTCTCTGTGTAAATATCTTTGTTTGTATCATTTTTTAGGTAACCCCTATATGTGATATGATAGGATATGTGTCTTTCGCTTTCTCACTTACTCCAAGTTGCGTGATTACTTCTAGACTCATCTATGGTGCTGCAAATGGCATTGTTTCATTTTTTCACTAGCTCATATTCCATCTGTACAGGTAGCAGTTCTTTTTTGTCCACCCATCTGTCGGTGGACTTTTTGGTTACTTCCATATCTTGGCTATTGTAACACTATGCAATGCCGATTTGCGTGGCTGTGTCCTTCCAATTCTGTCTTCTTAGTTTATAGGTCCAGGAATAGGTCTGCTGGATCTTATGGTTCCTCAATGTTTACCATTTAAAGGCACCTCTGTTCTGTTCTCCTTAGTGGCTCTTTTCAGGTTACGTCCCACTTAAAGTGGAGCGTATGTATATCTTCCCAGCACCTTCAGCATTTATTCTTTGTAGTTTTTGCTGATGGTTATTCTGAGTGGTGTGAGCTCATACCAGTTTGTGGATGAATTTGCATGTGTCTCATAATGTGTAGAAATTGAGCTTTAAGACATGTCCTTTTTATTTTTCCAGCTGTGATTAGAGCTTATTTCTTCAAAGTGTTTTCTTAAAGTATGTGTCACCATTTGAAATATTTTGGCCATTATCTCCCTCAAGACATTTTGAGGGCAGGTTTCATTTACAGCCCTGCAGTACTTGTTCATATGAAGTGACCATTAGCTCAGGCTTTAAACCTGCTTTTGCAGGTAACGGCCAGAGAGCGGCTGCCTTTCTACGTTCCCCATGTTGGTACTAGGGAAACAGACCTATCGGCCAGTGGTGTTCTTCCGTTATAAATTAGAGTGCAATGTGCCCGGATAAACCCACAAATGTTGATGTCTCCTTGCTTTTGTTTGTTTTTAAATTGAATTTATATTTATTATTAGAGTAATATAACATTGTGTACGTGGACCACTTCTTCTTGGTGCATTCCTCAGTTGATGGACATTTTCATTGCTTCCAAGTGCTGGCTATGGTAAATCTTGCTGGCGTACAGGTTTGCCAGCCTGTGACTTTTTGATTCTCATTTCCTCAGGTGATAGGCCAAGCAGTGGTTGTGATTGATTGACTGGTAGCTCAATGTTTCCCTTTTCAAAGCACCTACACTGTGTTTTCATTAGTGGCTCTTACATGCCCCCCCTTACAACCGAGGGTACGCATTTCTCCACACTCCCTTCACCATTGATTTTTTGCAGCATTTTTCCTAATGGCCATTCTGACTGCTGTGAGCTGATAGGTTTTTGTAATATGGGTATGCATGTCATTAAAATTCTTAAAATTCATCATATTCCTACGCCTTTTTCTTTTCTCTTAAAAGAAAAAACCGTGAGTACAATATAGCTCTTGAACTTGTCGTCTTCGAAGGTTGCCCTCTTCTGAATTTTTTGGTTGATTTTTGACCCCAGAAATTTTCTGGAAGTCAGGTGCCATTTACAGAACTGCAAGTTGGTGAAAATTTAGTGACCGTTTGCAGTGGGTTCAAAGCTGCTGTTGTGGGAAACGGACACAAGGAGGTAGCATTTCTCCATTCCCCAATCTGGGTACTAGGGCAGCAGAGCCTTTCTGGAAGTCATTGTCCTAGGTTGTAAATTAGAATGGAATTTGCCAGGAGAAAACCCCATAAGTTTATGTCTCATTACTTCTTCTTGGTTTTTAAAATGTTTTTAATCTGGGTAAAGCTTAGAATATTGTTTATCCTAGGTGTACACAATCTGGTTCATTTGTACATTATGTATGTCTATTAATGTACAGATCCTCTTCCCATGTGAAATATTACAGTGTTCCATCGACCTCCCTTGCTATATGTTCGGTCTTTTTGATACGTATATATAATATGTATTTGTATATGTATAGTAACACTAATCTTCATTTCTCAATTTCCCCCTTCTTTCCTTTTGGATGAGCATAGTTTGTTTTCTAAGCCTGTGAGTGTCTTTCTCTTTGGAAATATGTTCCTCTGTGTCAGTTATAAGATAATGCCATAAGTGATAATATAGGATATATGTCTTTTGCTTTCCAACCTACTTCCTGTTTTGTGATTATCTCCAGGGTCATGTATGGTGCCTCAAAGAGCAGTGCTTCAATGTTTTCCATGGCTAATATTCCATTGTGTACATGGACCACTTCTTCTTGGTGCATTCCTCTGTTGATGGACATTTTCGTTGCTTCCAAGCGTTGCCTATGGTAAATACTGCTGGAGTGCAGGATTGCCAGCCTGTGATTTTTGATTTTCATTTTCTCAGGTGATAGACCCAGCAGTGGGTATGATTGATTGACTGGTATGGTAGCTCAACGTTTACCTTTTCAAGGCACCTCAATTGTGCTTTCATTAGTGGCTCTTACCAAGTCCCACTTAGAATCGAGGGTATGCATTTCTCCACAATCACGTCAGCATTTATTGTTTGCAGCATTTTTGTTGATGGCCATTCTGACTGCTGTGAGCTGATAGGTTTTTGGAATTTGGGTTTACATGTCTGTAAAAATTCCTACAATTCGTCATTTCTCCACGGCTTTTCCTTTTCTGTTAAAAGAAAAAAGAAAAAAAGTGTTATTATAATATACCTCTTCAAATTTTGTTTTTTGGAAGGTTGCACTCTAGAATTTTTTGGTCGATTTTTGACCTCAGTATTTTTTGGTGGGCAGGTGTCATTTACAGAACAGCAATGGGTGAATATTTAGTGACCTTTTGCAGTGGGTTTAAAGCTGCTCTTGTGGGAAATGGCCACAAGGATGCAGCATTTCTCCATTCCCAAATCTGGGTACTAGGGCAGCAGAGCCGTTCTGGAAGTCGTTTGACTAGGTTGTAAGTTTGAATGGAATGTGCCAGGAAAACCCCCCTTAAGTTTATGTCTCATTACTCCTAATTCGTTGTTTTAATTTTTTCATTTGGGGTAATGTTTAGAATGTTGCTTGTCCAAGGTGTACACACTCTGGTTCATCTACATATTCTATATACCTATTTATGTAGAGATCCTCTTCCCTTGTAAATTATTACAGAGTGTTTCGAAAACCTTCCTTGCAATATGGTCGGTCTATTTGATATATGTATATAATATATATTTGTATACATATGGTAACGCTAATCTTCATTTATCCATTCCCCCCACCTTTCCTTTTAGATACGCGTAGTATTTTTTTTAATAAGTCTTTGATTGACTTTCTCTGTGGAAATATGTTCATTTGTGTCAGTTATTAGATTACGCCTATAAGTGATATCGTAGGATATAGGACTTTTGCTTTCCGACTTACCTCACGTTCTGTGATTATCTCCAAGATCATCTATGGTGCCTCAAAGAGCACTGTTTCATTGTTTTCCATGGCTAGTATTCTTTGTGTACATGGACCACTTCTTCTTTATCCTTTCATCTGTTGATGGACATTTTGGTTGCTTCTCTGTCTTGTCTATTGTGAATAAGGCTGCAGTGCAGCTTTTGCAGCCCGAGTCTTCTTCATTCTGGTCTTCTCAGGTGAGAGGCCCATTGGTGCACCTGCTGGATTGAATGGTACCTCAATTTTTCCTTTTAAACGCAGCTCCTTTCTGTTCTCATTATTAGCATTTAACCCTTTTACATCTCACCAGCAGCTAGAGGGTACACAGTTCTCTAAAACCTCTTCAGCATTTATTATTTGTAGACTTTTTGCCAATGGTCATTCGACTGGTGTGAGTTGGAAAATTTGTAGATTAGATTGCATGAGCCTAATACTTCCTGAGGTTGAGCTTTTATCCATTTTCCTTTCTTTAAAAAGAGAGTGAGTAAAACTAACCTCTGCATACTATCTTCTTGAAAATTTTGCCTGTTTTGATTTTTTTTATCCATTCCCTACCTCAACACAATTTTGAGGGCAGGTGTCCTTTACAGCCCTGAGTCCTTGTGAATGGTAAGTGACCATTAGCTTTGGGTTAAAAACTGCTCTTGCGGGAATCGGCCACAAGGCGGCAGCATTTCTCCTTTACCAAATCTGCTTACTAGGGCAACAGAGCCTTACTGGAAGTGGTGTTCTAGGTTGTAAATTAGAATGGAATGTGCGAGGACAAAGCCCTTTAAGTGTATGTCTCATTACTTCTTGTTGGTATTTTTAACTTAATTTTTATTTTTTATCACAGCAAACTTGATTACAATGTTTTGTTTGTTCTAGGTGTGCAAGATGGGGTTCTTTCACACATATACATATATCTATTCTTCTTTAGATCCTTTTCCCATGTAGGTTATGACACAGTGTTTAGTAGTCTTCTCTTGGTATTGCGTAGGTCTTTGGTGATTATATATTTCACAGGTGTTGGTATCTCTCTGTTAACCTCAATACGGTAATGTATCCAATCCTCACACCTTTCTATTTGGTGAACCATAAGTTTTTTTATTGATGGTATGATAGTGTTTCTCTGTGTAAATATCTTTGTTTGTATCATTTTTTAGGTAACCCCTATATGTGATATGATAGGATATGTGTCTTTCGCTTTCTCACTTACTCCAAGTTGCGTGATTACTTCTAGACTCATCTATGGTGCTGCAAATGGCATTGTTTCATTTTTTCACTAGCTCATATTCCATCTGTACAGGTAGCAGTTCTTTTTTGTCCACCCATCTGTCGGTGGACTTTTTGGTTACTTCCATATCTTGGCTATTGTAACACTATGCAATGCCGATTTGCGTGGCTGTGTCCTTCCAATTCTGTCTTCTTAGTTTATAGGTCCAGGAATAGGTCTGCTGGATCTTATGGTTCCTCAATGTTTACCATTTAAAGGCACCTCTGTTCTGTTCTCCTTAGTGGCTCTTTTCAGGTTACGTCCCACTTAAAGTGGAGCGTATGTATATCTTCCCAGCACCTTCAGCATTTATTCTTTGTAGTTTTTGCTGATGGTTATTCTGAGTGGTGTGAGCTCATACCAGTTTGTGGATGAATTTGCATGTGTCTCATAATGTGTAGAAATTGAGCTTTAAGACATGTCCTTTTTATTTTTCCAGCTGTGATTAGAGCTTATTTCTTCAAAGTGTTTTCTTAAAGTATGTGTCACCATTTGAAATATTTTGGCCATTATCTCCCTCAAGACATTTTGAGGGCAGGTTTCATTTACAGCCCTGCAGTACTTGTTCATATGAAGTGACCATTAGCTCAGGCTTTAAACCTGCTTTTGCAGGTAACGGCCAGAGAGCGGCTGCCTTTCTACGTTCCCCATGTTGGTACTAGGGAAACAGACCTATCGGCCAGTGGTGTTCTTCCGTTATAAATTAGAGTGCAATGTGCCCGGATAAACCCACAAATGTTGATGTCTCCTTGCTTTTGTTTGTTTTTAAATTGAATTTATATTTATTATTAGAGTAATATAACATTGTGTACGTGGACCACTTCTTCTTGGTGCATTCCTCAGTTGATGGACATTTTCATTGCTTCCAAGTGCTGGCTATGGTAAATCTTGCTGGCGTACAGGTTTGCCAGCCTGTGACTTTTTGATTCTCATTTCCTCAGGTGATAGGCCAAGCAGTGGTTGTGATTGATTGACTGGTAGCTCAATGTTTCCCTTTTCAAAGCACCTACACTGTGTTTTCATTAGTGGCTCTTACATGCCCCCCCTTACAACCGAGGGTACGCATTTCTCCACACTCCCTTCACCATTGATTTTTTGCAGCATTTTTCCTAATGGCCATTCTGACTGCTGTGAGCTGATAGGTTTTTGTAATATGGGTATGCATGTCATTAAAATTCTTAAAATTCATCATATTCCTACGCCTTTTTCTTTTCTCTTAAAAGAAAAAACCGTGAGTACAATATAGCTCTTGAACTTGTCGTCTTCGAAGGTTGCCCTCTTCTGAATTTTTTGGTTGATTTTTGACCCCAGAAATTTTCTGGAAGTCAGGTGCCATTTACAGAACTGCAAGTTGGTGAAAATTTAGTGACCGTTTGCAGTGGGTTCAAAGCTGCTGTTGTGGGAAACGGACACAAGGAGGTAGCATTTCTCCATTCCCCAATCTGGGTACTAGGGCAGCAGAGCCTTTCTGGAAGTCATTGTCCTAGGTTGTAAATTAGAATGGAATTTGCCAGGAGAAAACCCCATAAGTTTATGTCTCATTACTTCTTCTTGGTTTTTAAAATGTTTTTAATCTGGGTAAAGCTTAGAATATTGTTTATCCTAGGTGTACACAATCTGGTTCATTTGTACATTATGTATGTCTATTAATGTACAGATCCTCTTCCCATGTGAAATATTACAGTGTTCCATCGACCTCCCTTGCTATATGTTCGGTCTTTTTGATACGTATATATAATATGTATTTGTATATGTATAGTAACACTAATCTTCATTTCTCAATTTCCCCCTTCTTTCCTTTTGGATGAGCATAGTTTGTTTTCTAAGCCTGTGAGTGTCTTTCTCTTTGGAAATATGTTCCTCTGTGTCAGTTATAAGATAATGCCATAAGTGATAATATAGGATATATGTCTTTTGCTTTCCAACCTACTTCCTGTTTTGTGATTATCTCCAGGGTCATGTATGGTGCCTCAAAGAGCAGTGCTTCAATGTTTTCCATGGCTAATATTCCATTGTGTACATGGACCACTTCTTCTTGGTGCATTCCTCTGTTGATGGACATTTTCGTTGCTTCCAAGCGTTGCCTATGGTAAATACTGCTGGAGTGCAGGATTGCCAGCCTGTGATTTTTGATTTTCATTTTCTCAGGTGATAGACCCAGCAGTGGGTATGATTGATTGACTGGTATGGTAGCTCAACGTTTACCTTTTCAAGGCACCTCAATTGTGCTTTCATTAGTGGCTCTTACCAAGTCCCACTTAGAATCGAGGGTATGCATTTCTCCACAATCACGTCAGCATTTATTGTTTGCAGCATTTTTGTTGATGGCCATTCTGACTGCTGTGAGCTGATAGGTTTTTGGAATTTGGGTTTACATGTCTGTAAAAATTCCTACAATTCGTCATTTCTCCACGGCTTTTCCTTTTCTGTTAAAAGAAAAAAGAAAAAAAGTGTTATTATAATATACCTCTTCAAATTTTGTTTTTTGGAAGGTTGCACTCTAGAATTTTTTGGTCGATTTTTGACCTCAGTATTTTTTGGTGGGCAGGTGTCATTTACAGAACAGCAATGGGTGAATATTTAGTGACCTTTTGCAGTGGGTTTAAAGCTGCTCTTGTGGGAAATGGCCACAAGGATGCAGCATTTCTCCATTCCCAAATCTGGGTACTAGGGCAGCAGAGCCGTTCTGGAAGTCGTTTGACTAGGTTGTAAGTTTGAATGGAATGTGCCAGGAAAACCCCCCTTAAGTTTATGTCTCATTACTCCTAATTCGTTGTTTTAATTTTTTCATTTGGGGTAATGTTTAGAATGTTGCTTGTCCAAGGTGTACACACTCTGGTTCATCTACATATTCTATATACCTATTTATGTAGAGATCCTCTTCCCTTGTAAATTATTACAGAGTGTTTCGAAAACCTTCCTTGCAATATGGTCGGTCTATTTGATATATGTATATAATATATATTTGTATACATATGGTAACGCTAATCTTCATTTATCCATTCCCCCCACCTTTCCTTTTAGATACGCGTAGTATTTTTTTTAATAAGTCTTTGATTGACTTTCTCTGTGGAAATATGTTCATTTGTGTCAGTTATTAGATTACGCCTATAAGTGATATCGTAGGATATAGGACTTTTGCTTTCCGACTTACCTCACGTTCTGTGATTATCTCCAAGATCATCTATGGTGCCTTAAAGAGCACTGTTTCATTGTTTTCCATGGCTAGTATTCTTTGTGTACATGGACCACTTCTTCTTTATCCTTTCATCTGTTGATGGACATTTTGGTTGCTTCTCTGTCTTGTCTATTGTGAATAAGGCTGCAGTGCAGCTTTTGCAGCCCGAGTCTTCTTCATTCTGGTCTTCTCAGGTGAGAGGCCCATTGGTGCACCTGCTGGATTGAATGGTACCTCAATTTTTCCTTTTAAACGCAGCTCCTTTCTGTTCTCATTATTAGCATTTAACCCTTTTACATCTCACCAGCAGCTAGAGGGTACACAGTTCTCTAAAACCTCTTCAGCATTTATTATTTGTAGACTTTTTGCCAATGGTCATTCGACTGGTGTGAGTTGGAAACTTTTGTAGATTAGATTGCATGAGCCTAATACTTCCTGAGGTTGAGCTTTTATCCATTTTCCTTTCTTTAAAAAGAGAGTGAGTAAAACTAACCTCTGCATACTATCTTCTTGAAAATTTTGCCTGTTTTGATTTTTTTTATCCATTCCCTACCTCAACACAATTTTGAGGGCAGGTGTCCTTTACAGCCCTGAGTCCTTGTGAATGGTAAGTGACCATTAGCTTTGGGTTAAAAACTGCTCTTGCGGGAATCGGCCACAAGGCGGCAGCATTTCTCCTTTACCAAATCTGCTTACTAGGGCAACAGAGCCTTACTGGAAGTGGTGTTCTAGGTTGTAAATTAGAATGGAATGTGCGAGGACAAAGCCCTTTAAGTGTATGTCTCATTACTTCTTGTTGGTATTTTTAACTTAATTTTTATTTTTTATCACAGCAAACTTGATTACAATGTTTTGTTTGTTCTAGGTGTGCAAGATGGGGTTCTTTCACACATATACATATATCTATTCTTCTTTAGATCCTTTTCCCATGTAGGTTATGACACAGTGTTTAGTAGTCTTCTCTTGGTATTGCGTAGGTCTTTGGTGATTATATATTTCACAGGTGTTGGTATCTCTCTGTTAACCTCAATACGGTAATGTATCCAATCCTCACACCTTTCTATTTGGTGAACCATAAGTTTTTTTATTGATGGTATGATAGTGTTTCTCTGTGTAAATATCTTTGTTTGTATCATTTTTTAGGTAACCCCTATATGTGATATGATAGGATATGTGTCTTTCGCTTTCTCACTTACTCCAAGTTGCGTGATTACTTCTAGACTCATCTATGGTGCTGCAAATGGCATTGTTTCATTTTTTCACTAGCTCATATTCCATCTGTACAGGTAGCAGTTCTTTTTTGTCCACCCATCTGTCGGTGGACTTTTTGGTTACTTCCATATCTTGGCTATTGTAACACTATGCAATGCCGATTTGCGTGGCTGTGTCCTTCCAATTCTGTCTTCTTAGTTTATAGGTCCAGGAATAGGTCTGCTGGATCTTATGGTTCCTCAATGTTTACCATTTAAAGGCACCTCTGTTCTGTTCTCCTTAGTGGCTCTTTTCAGGTTACGTCCCACTTAAAGTGGAGCGTATGTATATCTTCCCAGCACCTTCAGCATTTATTCTTTGTAGTTTTTGCTGATGGTTATTCTGAGTGGTGTGAGCTCATACCAGTTTGTGGATGAATTTGCATGTGTCTCATAATGTGTAGAAATTGAGCTTTAAGACATGTCCTTTTTATTTTTCCAGCTGTGATTAGAGCTTATTTCTTCAAAGTGTTTTCTTAAAGTATGTGTCACCATTTGAAATATTTTGGCCATTATCTCCCTCAAGACATTTTGAGGGCAGGTTTCATTTACAGCCCTGCAGTACTTGTTCATATGAAGTGACCATTAGCTCAGGCTTTAAACCTGCTTTTGCAGGTAACGGCCAGAGAGCGGCTGCCTTTCTACGTTCCCCATGTTGGTACTAGGGAAACAGACCTATCGGCCAGTGGTGTTCTTCCGTTATAAATTAGAGTGCAATGTGCCCGGATAAACCCACAAATGTTGATGTCTCCTTGCTTTTGTTTGTTTTTAAATTGAATTTATATTTATTATTAGAGTAATATAACATTGTGTACGTGGACCACTTCTTCTTGGTGCATTCCTCAGTTGATGGACATTTTCATTGCTTCCAAGTGCTGGCTATGGTAAATCTTGCTGGCGTACAGGTTTGCCAGCCTGTGACTTTTTGATTCTCATTTCCTCAGGTGATAGGCCAAGCAGTGGTTGTGATTGATTGACTGGTAGCTCAATGTTTCCCTTTTCAAAGCACCTACACTGTGTTTTCATTAGTGGCTCTTACATGCCCCCCCTTACAACCGAGGGTACGCATTTCTCCACACTCCCTTCACCATTGATTTTTTGCAGCATTTTTCCTAATGGCCATTCTGACTGCTGTGAGCTGATAGGTTTTTGTAATATGGGTATGCATGTCATTAAAATTCTTAAAATTCATCATATTCCTACGCCTTTTTCTTTTCTCTTAAAAGAAAAAACCGTGAGTACAATATAGCTCTTGAAATTGTCGTCTTCGAAGGTTGCCCTCTTCTGAATTTTTGGGTCGATTTTTGACCCCAGAAATTTTCTGGAGGGCAGGTGCCATTTACAGAACTGCAAGTTGGTGAAAATTTAGTGACATTTTGCAGTGGGTTCAAAGCTACTGTTGTGGGAAACGGCCACAAGGAGGTAGCATTTCTCCTCTCCCCAATCTGGGTACTAAGGCAGCAGAGCCTGTCTGGAAGTCATTGTCCTAGGTTGCAAATTAGAATGGAATTTGCCAGGAGAAATCCCCATAAGTTTATGTCTCATTACTTCTTCTTGGTTTCTAAAATTTTTTTTAATCTGGGTAAAGTTTAGAATACTGTTTGTCCTAGGTGTACACAATCTGGTTCATTTGTACATTATGTATGTCTATTAATGTACAGATCCTCTTCCCATGTAAAATATTAGTGTTCCTTCGCCCTCCCTTGCTATATGTTTGGTATTTTTGATACATGTATATACTATGTATTTGTATATGTATAGGAACACTAATCTTCATTTCTCAATTTCCCTCCTCCTTTCCTTTTCGATGAGCATAGTTTGTTTTCTAAGCCTGAGAGTGTCTTTCTCTTTGGAAATATGTTCATCTGTGTCAGTTATTAGATAATGCCATAAGTGATAATATAGGATATAGGGCTTTTGCTTTCTGACCTACTTCATGTTTTGTGATTATCTCCAGGCTCATGTATGGTGCCTCAAAGAGCAGTGCTTCAATGTTTTCCATGGCTAATATTCCATTGTGTACATGGACCACTTCTTCTTGGTGCATTCCTCTGTTGATGGACATTTTCGTTGCTTCCAAGTGTTGCCTATGGTAAATATTGCTGGAGTGCAGGATTGCCAGCCTGTGATTTTTGATTTTCATTTGCTCAGGTGATAGACCCAGCAGTGGGTATGATTGATTGACTGGTATGGTAGCTCAACGTTTACCTTTTCAAGGAACCTCAATTGTGCTTTCATTAGTGGCTCTTACCACGTCCCCCTTAGAATCGAGGGTACGCATTTCTCCACAATCACGTCAGCATTTATTGTTTGCAGCATTTTTGTTGATGGCCATTCTGACTGGTGTGAGCTGATAGGTTTTTGTAATTTGGGTTTACATGTCTGTAAACATTCCTACAATTCATCATTTTTCCACGCCTTTTTCTTTTCTGTTAAAAGAAAAAAGAAAAAAAGTGTGAGTATAATATATCTCTTCAAATTTTCTTTTTGGAAGGTTGCACTCTAGAATTTTTTGGGTCGATTTTCGACCTCACTATTTTTTGGAGGGCCGGTGTCATTTACAGACCTGCAATTGGTGAATATTTAGTGACCTTTTGCAGGGGGTTCAAAGCTGCTGTTGTGGGAAACGGCCACAAGAATGCAGCATTTTTCCATTCCCAAATCTGGGTACTAGGGCAGCAGAGCCTTTCTGGAAGTTGTTTGCCTAGGTTTTAAATTTGGATGGAATGTGCCAGGAAAACCCCCCATAAGTTTATGTCTCATTACTCCTAGTTCGTTGTTTTAATTTTTTCAATTGGGGTAATGGTTAGAATGTTGCTTGTCCAAGGTGTACACACTCTAGTTCATCTACATATTCTATATATCTATTTATGTAGAGATCCTCTTCCCGTGTAAATTATTACAGAGTGTTCCATAATCCTTCCTTGCTATATGGTCGGTCTTTTTGATATATGTATATAATATGTATTTGTATACATATGGTAACGCTAATCTTCATTTATCCATTCCCCCCACCTTTCCTTTTAGATAAGAATAGTTCTTTTTTAATAAGTCTGTGATTGACTTTCTCTGTGGAAATATGTTCATTTGTTTCAGTTATTAGATAACGCCTATAAGTGATATCATAGGATATAGGACTTTTGCTTTCCGACTTACCTCATGTTCTGTGATTATCTCCAAGATCATCTATTGTGCCTCAAAGAGCAGTTTTCCAATGTTTTCCATGGCTGGTTTTCATTGTGTACATGGACCATTTCTTCTTTATCCTTTCATCTGTTGATGGACATTTTGGTTGCTTCACTGTCTTGTCTATTGTGAATAAGGCTGCAGTGCAGATTTCGCAGCCCGGGATTTCTTCATTCTGGTCTTCTCAGGTGAGAGGCCCATTGGTGCACCTGCTGGATTGACTGGTACCTCAATTTTTCCTTTTAAACGCAGCTCTTTCCTGTTCTCATTATTAGCGTTTAACCCTTTTACATCTCACCAGCACCTAGAGGGTACACAGTTCTCTAAAACCTATTCAGCATTTATTGTTTGTAGACTTTTTGCCAATAGTCAGTCCATTGGTGTGAGTTGAAAACTTTTTGTAGATTAGATTGCATGAGTCTAATACTTCCTGAGGTTGAGCTTTTAACCATTTTCCTTTCTTTAAAAAGAGTGAGTAAAACTTACCTCTTCATACTATCTTCGTGAAAATTTTGCCTGTTTTGAATTTTTTTATCCATTCCCTACCTCAGCACAATTTTGAGGGCAGGTGTCCTTTACAGCCCTGAGTCCTTGTGAATGGTAAATGACCATTAGCTGTGGGTTAAATGCTGCCCTTCTGGGAATCGGCCACAAGGCGGCAGCATTTCTCCTTTACCAAATCTGGTTACTAGGGCAACAGAGCCTTACTGGAAGTGGTGTTCTAGGTTGTAAATTAGAATGGCATGTGCGAGGAAAACGCCCTTTAAGTGTATGTCTCATTACTTCTTGTTGGTATTTTTAACTTAATTTTTATTTTTTATCACAGCAAACTTGATTACAATGTTTTGTTTGTTCTAGGTGTGCAAGATGGGGTTCTTTCACACATATACATATATCTATTCTTCTTTAGATCCTTTTCCCATGTAGGTTATGACACAGTGTTTAGTAGTCTTCTCTTGGTATTGCGTAGGTCTTTGGTGATTATATATTTCACAGGTGTTTGTATCTCTCTGTTAACCTCAATACGGTAATGTATCCAATCCTCACACCTTTCTATTTGGTGAACCATAAGTTTTTTTATTGATGGTATGATAGTGTTTCTCTGTGTAAATATCTTTGTTTGTATCATTTTTTAGGTAACCCCTATATGTGATATGATAGGATATGTGTCTTTCGCTTTCTCACTTACTCCAAGTTGCGTGATTACTTCTAGACTCATCTATGGTGCTGCAAATGGCATTGTTTCATTTTTTCACTAGCTCATATTCCATCTGTACAGGTAGCAGTTCTTTTTTGTCCACCCATCTGTCGGTGGACTTTTTGGTTACTTCCATATCTTGGCTATTGTAACACTATGCAATGCCGATTTGCGTGGCTGTGTCCTTCCAATTCTGTCTTCTTAGTTTATAGGTCCAGGAATAGGTCTGCTGGATCTTATGGTTCCTCAATGTTTACCATTTAAAGGCACCTCTGTTCTGTTCTCCTTAGTGGCTCTTTTCAGGTTACGTCCCACTTAAAGTGGAGCGTATGTATATCTTCCCAGCACCTTCAGCATTTATTCTTTGTAGTTTTTGCTGATGGTTATTCTGAGTGGTGTGAGCTCATACCAGTTTGTGGATGAATTTGCATGTGTCTCATAATGTGTAGAAATTGAGCTTTAAGACATGTCCTTTTTATTTTTCCAGCTGTGATTAGAGCTTATTTCTTCAAAGTGTTTTCTTAAAGTATGTGTCACCATTTGAAATATTTTGGCCATTATCTCCCTCAAGACATTTTGAGGGCAGGTTTCATTTACAGCCCTGCAGTACTTGTTCATATGAAGTGACCATTAGCTCAGGCTTTAAACCTGCTTTTGCAGGTAACGGCCAGAGAGCGGCTGCCTTTCTACGTTCCCCATGTTGGTACTAGGGAAACAGACCTATCGGCCAGTGGTGTTCTTCCGTTATAAATTAGAGTGCAATGTGCCCGGATAAACCCACAAATGTTGATGTCTCCTTGCTTTTGTTTGTTTTTAAATTGAATTTATATTTATTATTAGAGTAATATAACATTGTGTACGTGGACCACTTCTTCTTGGTGCATTCCTCAGTTGATGGACATTTTCATTGCTTCCAAGTGCTGGCTATGGTAAATCTTGTTGGCGTACAGGTTTGCCAGCCTGTGACTTTTTGATTCTCATTTCCTCAGGTGATAGGCCAAGCAGTGGTTGTGATTGATTGACTGGTAGCTCAATGTTTCCCTTTTCAAAGCACCTACACTGTGTTTTCATTAGTGGCTCTTACATGCCCCCCCTTACAACCGAGGGTACGCATTTCTCCACACTCCCTTCACAATTGATTTTTTGCAGCATTTTTCCTAATGGCCATTCTGACTGCTGTGAGCTGATAGGTTTTTGTAATATGGGTATGCATGTCATTAAAATTCTTAAAATTCATCATATTCCTACGCCTTTTTCTTTTCTCTTAAAAGAAAAAACCGTGAGTACAATATAGCTCTTGAACTTGTCGTCTTCGAAGGTTGCCCTCTTCTGAATTTTTTGGTTGATTTTTGACCCCAGAAATTTTCTGGAAGTCAGGTGCCATTTACAGAACTGCAAGTTGGTGAAAATTTAGTGACCGTTTGCTGTGGGTTCAAAGCTGCTGTTGTGGGAAACGGACACAAGGAGGTAGCATTTCTCCATTCCCCAATCTGGGTACTAGGGCAGCAGAGCCTTTCTGGAAGTCATTGTCCTAGGTTGTAAATTAGAATGGAATTTGCCAGGAGAAAACCCCATAAGTTTATGTCTCATTACTTCTTCTTGGTTGTTAAAATGTTTTTAATCTGGGTAAAGCTTAGAATATTGTTTATCCTAGGTGTACACAATCTGGTTCATTTGTACATTATGTATGTCTATTAATGTACAGATCCTCTTCCCATGTGAAATATTACAGTGTTCCATCGACCTCCCTTGCTATATGTTCGGTCTTTTTGATACGTATATATAATATGTATTTGTATATGTATAGTAACACTAATCTTCATTTCTCAATTTCCCCCTTCTTTCCTTTTGGATGAGCATAGTTTGTTTTCTAAGCCTGTGAGTGTCTTTCTCTTTGGAAATATGTTCCTCTGTGTCAGTTATAAGATAATGCCATAAGTGATAATATAGGATATATGTCTTTTGCTTTCCAACCTACTTCCTGTTTTGTGATTATCTCCAGGGTCATGTATGGTGCCTCAAAGAGCAGTGCTTCAATGTTTTCCATGGCTAATATTCCATTGTGTACATGGACCACTTCTTCTTGGTGCATTCCTCTGTTGATGGACATTTTCGTTGCTTCCAAGCGTTGCCTATGGTAAATACTGCTGGAGTGCAGGATTGCCAGCCTGTGATTTTTGATTTTCATTTTCTCAGGTGATAGACCCAGCAGTGGGTATGATTGATTGACTGGTATGGTAGCTCAACGTTTACCTTTTCAAGGCACCTCAATTGTGCTTTCATTAGTGGCTCTTACCAAGTCCCACTTAGAATCGAGGGTATGCATTTCTCCACAATCATGTCAGCATTTATTGTTTGCAGCATTTTTGTTGATGGCCATTCTGACTGCTGTGAGCTGATAGGTTTTTGGAATTTGGGTTTACATGTCTGTAAAAATTCCTACAATTCGTCATTTCTCCACGGCTTTTCCTTTTCTGTTAAAAGAAAAAAGAAAAAAAGTGTTATTATAATATACCTCTTCAAATTTTGTTTTTTGGAAGGTTGCACTCTAGAATTTTTTGGTCGATTTTCGACCTCAGTATTTTTTGGTGGGCAGGTGTCATTTACAGAACAGCAATGGGTGAATATTTAGTGACCTTTTGCAGTGGGTTTAAAGCTGCTCTTGTGGGAAATGGCCACAAGGATGCAGCATTTCTCCATTCCCAAATCTGGGTACTAGGGCAGCAGAGCCGTTCTGGAAGTCGTTTGACTAGGTTGTAAGTTTGAATGGAATGTGCCAGGAAAACCCCCCTTAAGTTTATGTCTCATTACTCCTAATTCGTTGTTTTAATTTTTTCATTTGGGGTAATGTTTAGAATGTTGCTTGTCCAAGGTGTACACACTCTGGTTCATCTACATATTCTATATACCTATTTATGTAGAGATCCTCTTCCCTTGTAAATTATTACAGAGTGTTTCGAAAACCTTCCTTGCAATATGGTCGGTCTATTTGATATATGTATATAATATATATTTGTATACATATGGTAACGCTAATCTTCATTTATCCATTCCCCCCACCTTTCCTTTTAGATACGCGTAGTATTTTTTTTAATAAGTCTTTGATTGACTTTCTCTGTGGAAATATGTTCATTTGTGTCAGTTATTAGATTACGCCTATAAGTGATATCGTAGGATATAGGACTTTTGCTTTCCGACTTACCTCACGTTCTGTGATTATCTCCAAGATCATCTATGGTGCCTCAAAGAGCACTGTTTCATTGTTTTCCATGGCTAGTATTCTTTGTGTACATGGACCACTTCTTCTTTATCCTTTCATCTGTTGATGGACATTTTGGTTGCTTCTCTGTCTTGTCTATTGTGAATAAGGCTGCAGTGCAGCTTTTGCAGCCCGAGTCTTCTTCATTCTGGTCTTCTCAGGTGAGAGGCCCATTGGTGCACCTGCTGGATTGAATGGTACCTCAATTTTTCCTTTTAAACGCAGCTCCTTTCTGTTCTCATTATTAGCATTTAACCCTTTTACATCTCACCAGCAGCTAGAGGGTACACAGTTCTCTAAAACCTCTTCAGCATTTATTATTTGTAGACTTTTTGCCAATGGTCATTCGACTGGTGTGAGTTGGAAACTTTTGTAGATTAGATTGCATGAGCCTAATACTTCCTGAGGTTGAGCTTTTATCCATTTTCCTTTCTTTAAAAAGAGAGTGAGTAAAACTAACCTCTGCATACTATCTTCTTGAAAATTTTGCCTGTTTTGATTTTTTTTATCCATTCCCTACCTCAGCACAATTTTGAGGGCAGGTGTCCTTTACAGCCCTGAGTCCTTGTGAATGGTAAGTGACCATTAGCTTTGGGTTAAAAACTGCTCTTGCGGGAATCGGCCACAAGGCGGCAGCATTTCTCCTTTACCAAATCTGCTTACTAGGGCAACAGAGCCTTACTGGAAGTGGTGTTCTAGGTTGTAAATTAGAATGGAATGTGCGAGGACAAAGCCCTTTAAGTGTATGTCTCATTACTTCTTGTTGCTATTTTTAACTTAATTTTTATTTTTTATCACAGCAAACTTGATTACAATGTTTTGTTTGTTCTAGGTGTGCAAGATGGGGTTCTTTCACACATATACATATATCTATTCTTCTATGGAGCCTTTTCAAATGTAGGTTATGACACAATGTTGAGTAGTCTCCTCTTGGTATTGCGTAGGTCTTTGGTGATTATATATTTCACATGTGTTTGTATCTCTCTGTTAACCTCAATATGGTAATGTATCCAATCCTCACACCTTTCTATTTGGTGAACCATAAGTTTTTTTTTATTGATTCTATGATAGTGTTTCTCTGTGGAAATATCATTGTTTGTATCATTTTTTAGGTAACCCCTATATGTGATATGATACGATATGTGTCTTTCGCTTTCTCACTCACTCCAAGTTGCGTGATTACTTCTAGACTCAACTGTGGTGCTGCAAATGGCATTGTTTCATTTTTTCATTAGCTCATATTCCATCTGTACAGGTAGCAGTTCTTCTTGGTCCACCCATCTGTCGGTGGACTTTTTGGTTTCTTCCGTATATTGGCTATTGTAATATTATGCAATGCAGATTTGCCTGCCTGTGTCCTTCCAATCCTGTCTTCTTAGTTTATAGGTCCAGGAATAAGTCTGCTGGATCATATGGTAGCTCAATGTTTACCTTTTAAAGGCACCTCTATTCTGTTCTCCTTAGTGGTTCTTTCCAGGTTACATCCCACTTAAAGTGGAGCGTATGTATTTCTTCCCAGCACCTTCAGGATTTATTCTTTGTAGCTTTTGCTGATTGTTATTCTGAGTGGTGTGAGATGATACCTCTTTGTGGTTGAATTTGCATGTGTCTCATAATGTGTAGAAATTGAGCTTTAAGACATGTCATTTCTATTTTCCCAGCTGTGATTAGAGCTTATTTCTTCAAAGTGTTTTCTTAAAGTATGTGTCACCCTTTGAAATATTTTGGCGATTACCTCCCTCAAGACATTTTGAGGGCAGGTTTCATTTACAGCCCTGCAGTACTTGTTCATATGAAGTGACCATTAGCTCAGGCTTTAAACCTGCTTTTGCAGGTAACGGCCAGAGAGCGTCAGCATTTCTACGTTACCCTTGCTGGTACTAGGGAAAGAGACCTACCGGCCAGTGGTGTTCTTCGGTTATAAATTAGAGGGCAAAGTGCCCGGATAAACCCAAAAATGTTGATGTCTCCTTGCTTTTGTGTGTTTTTAAATTTAATTTATATTTATTATTACAGTAATATTCCATTGTGTACGTGGACCACTTCTTCTTGGTGCATTCCTCAGTTGATGGACATTTTCATTGCTTCCAAGTGCTGGCTATGGTAAATCTTGCTGGCGTACAGGTTTGCCAGCATGTGACTTTTTGATTCTCATTTTCTCAGGTGATAGGCCAAGAAGTGATTGTGATTGATTGACTGGTAGCTCAATGTTTCCCTTTTCAAAGCACCTACATTGTGTTTTCATTAGTGGCTCTTTACATGCCTCCCCTTACAACCGAGGGTACGCATTTCTCCACATTCCCTTCACCATTGATTTTTTGCAGCAGTTTTCCTAATGTCCATTCTGACTGCTGTGAGCTGATAGGTTTTTGTAATATGGGTATGCATGTCATTAAAATTTTTAAAATTCATCATAATCCTACGCCTTTTTCTTTTCTCTTAAAAGAAAAAACCGTGAGTACTATATAGCTCTTGAAATTGTCTTCTTCGAAGGTTGCCCTCTTCTGAATTTTTGGGTCGATTTTTGACCCCAGAAATTTTCTGGAGGGCAGGTGCCATTTACAGAACTGCAAGTTGGTGAAAATTTAGTGACATTTTGCAGTGGGTTCAAAGCTACTGTTGTGGGAAACGGCCACAAGGAGGTAGCATTTCTTCTCTCCCCAATCTGGGTACTAAGGCAGCAGAGCCTGTCTGGAAGTCATTGTCCTAGGTTGCAAATTAGAATGGAATTTGCCAGGAGAAATCCCCATAAGTTTATGTCTCATTACTTCTTCTTGGTTTCTAAAATTTTTTTTAATCTGGGTAAAGTTTAGAATACTGTTTGTCCTAGGTGTACACAATCTGGTTCCTTTGTACATTATGTATGTCTATTAATGTACAGATCCTCTTCCCATGTAAAATATTAGTGTTCCGTCGCCCTCCCTTGCTATATGTTTGGTATTTTTGATACATGTATATACTATGTATTTGTATATGTATAGGAACACTAATCTTCATTTCTCAATTTCCCTCCTCCTTTCCTTTTCGATGAGCATAGTTTGTTTTCTCAGCCTGAGAGTGTCTTTCTCTTTGGAAATATGTTCATCTGTGTCAGTTATTAGATAATGCCATAAGTGATAATATAGGATATAGGGCTTTTGCTTTCTGACCTACTTCATGTTTTGTGATTATCTCCAGGCTCATGTATGGTGCCTCAAAGAGCAGTGCTTCAATGTTTTCCATGGCTAATATTCCATTGTGTACATGGACCACTTCTTCTTGGTGCATTCCTCTGTTGATGGACATTTTCGTTGCTTCCAAGTGTTGCCTATGGTAAATATTGCTAGAGTGCAGGATTGCCAGCCTGTGATTTTTGATTTTCATTTGCTCAGGTGATAGACCCAGCAGTGGGTATGATTGATTGACTGGTATGGTAGCTCAACGTTTACCTTTTCAAGGAACCTCAATTGTGCTTTCATTAGTGGCTCTTACCACGTCCCCCTTAGAATCGAGGGTACGCATTTCTCCACAATCACGTCAGCATTTATTGTTTGCAGCATTTTTGTTGATGGCCATTCTGACTGGTGTGAGCTGATAGGTTTTTGTAATTTGGGTTTACATGTCTGTAAACATTCCTACAATTCATTATTTTTCCACGCCTTTTTCTTTTCTGTTAAAAGAAAAAAGAAAAAAAGTGTGAGTATAATATATCTCTTCAAATTTTGTTTTTGGAAGGTTGCACTCTAGAATTTTTTGGGTCGATTTTCGACCTCACTATTTTTTGGAGGGCCAGTGTCATTTACAGACCTGCAATTGGTGAATATTTAGTGACCTTTTGCAGGGGGTTCAAAGCTGCTGTTGTGGGAAACGGCCACAAGAATGCAGCATTTCTCCATTCCCAAATCTGGGTACTAGGGCAGCAGAGCCTTTCTGGAAGTTGTTTGCCTAGGTTTTAAATTTGGATGGAATGTGCCAGGAAAACCCCCCATAAGTTTATGTCTCATTACTCCTAGTTCGTTGTTTTAATTTTTTCAATTGGGGTAATGGTTAGAATGTTGCTTGTCCAAGGTGTACACACTCTAGTTCATCTACATATTCTATATACCTATTTATGTAGAGATCCTCTTCCCGTGTAAATTATTACAGAGTGTTCCATAATCCTTCCTTGCTATATGGTCGGTCTTTTTGATATATGTATATAATATGTATTTGTATACATATGGTAACGCTAATCTTCATTTATCCATTCCCCCCACCTTTCCTTTTAGATAAGAATAGTTCTTTTTTAATAAGTCTGTGATTGACTTTCTCTGTGGAAATATGTTCATTTGTTTCAGTTATTAGATAACGCCTATAAGTGATATCATAGGATATAGGACTTTTGCTTTCCGACTTACCTCATGTTCTGTGATTATCTCCAAGATCATCTATTGTGCCTCAAAGAGCAGTTTTCCAATGTTTTCCATGGCTGGTTTTCATTGTGTACATGGACCATTTCTTCTTTATCCTTTCATCTGTTGATGGACATTTTGGTTGCTTCACTGTCTTGTCTATTGTGAATAAGGCTGCAGTGCAGATTTCGCAGCCCGGGATTTCTTCATTCTGGTCTTCTCAGGTGAGAGGCCCATTGGTGCACCTGCTGGATTGACTGGTACCTCAATTTTTCCTTTTAAACGCAGCTCTTTCCTGTTCTCATTATTAGCGTTTAACCCTTTTACATCTCACCAGCACCTAGAGGGTACACAGTTCTCTAAAACCTATTCAGCATTTATTGTTTGTAGACTTTTTGCCAATAGTCAGTCCACTGGTGTGAGTTGAAAACTTTTTGTAGATTAGATTGCATGAGTCTAATACTTCCTGAGGTTGAGCTTTTAACCATTTTCCTTTCTTTAAAAAGAGTGAGTAAAACTTACCTCTTCATACTATCTTCGTGAAAATTTTGCCTGTTTTGAATTTTTTTATCCATTCCCTACCTCAGCACAATTTTGAGGGCAGGTGTCCTTTACAGCCCTGAGTCCTTGTGAATGGTAAATGACCATTAGCTGTGGGTTAAATGCTGCCCTTCTGGGAATCGGCGACAAGGCGGCAGCATTTCTCCTTTACCAAATCTGGTTACTAGGGCAACAGAGCCTTACTGGAAGTGGTGTTCTAGGTTGTAAATTAGAATGGCATGTGCGAGGAAAACGCCCTTTAAGTGTATGTCTCATTACTTCTTGTTGGTATTTTTAACTTAATTTTTATTTTTTATCACAGCAAACTTGATTACAATGTTTTGTTTGTTCTAGGTGTGCAAGATGGGGTTCTTTCACACATATACATATATCTATTCTTCTTTAGATCCTTTTCCCATGTAGGTTATGACACAGTGTTTAGTAGTCTTCTCTTGGTATTGCGTAGGTCTTTGGTGATTATATATTTCACAGGTGTTGGTATCTCTCTGTTAACCTCAATACGGTAATGTATCCAATCCTCACACCTTTCTATTTGGTGAACCATAAGTTTTTTTATTGATGGTATGATAGTGTTTCTCTGTGTAAATATCTTTGTTTGTATCATTTTTTAGGTAACCCCTATATGTGATATGATAGGATATGTGTCTTTCGCTTTCTCACTTACTCCAAGTTGCGTGATTACTTCTAGACTCATCTATGGTGCTGCAAATGGCATTGTTTCATTTTTTCACTAGCTCATATTCCATCTGTACAGGTAGCAGTTCTTTTTTGTCCACCCATCTGTCGGTGGACTTTTTGGTTACTTCCATATCTTGGCTATTGTAACACTATGCAATGCCGATTTGCGTGGCTGTGTCCTTCCAATTCTGTCTTCTTAGTTTATAGGTCCAGGAATAGGTCTGCTGGATCTTATGGTTCCTCAATGTTTACCATTTAAAGGCACCTCTGTTCTGTTCTCCTTAGTGGCTCTTTTCAGGTTACGTCCCACTTAAAGTGGAGCGTATGTATATCTTCCCAGCACCTTCAGCATTTATTCTTTGTAGTTTTTGCTGATGGTTATTCTGAGTGGTGTGAGCTCATACCAGTTTGTGGATGAATTTGCATGTGTCTCATAATGTGTAGAAATTGAGCTTTAAGACATGTCCTTTTTATTTTTCCAGCTGTGATTAGAGCTTATTTCTTCAAAGTGTTTTCTTAAAGTATGTGTCACCATTTGAAATATTTTGGCCATTATCTCCCTCAAGACATTTTGAGGGCAGGTTTCATTTACAGCCCTGCAGTACTTGTTCATATGAAGTGACCATTAGCTCAGGCTTTAAACCTGCTTTTGCAGGTAACGGCCAGAGAGCGGCTGCCTTTCTACGTTCCCCATGTTGGTACTAGGGAAACAGACCTATCGGCCAGTGGTGTTCTTCCGTTATAAATTAGAGTGCAATGTGCCCGGATAAACCCACAAATGTTGATGTCTCCTTGCTTTTGTTTGTTTTTAAATTGAATTTATATTTATTATTAGAGTAATATAACATTGTGTACGTGGACCACTTCTTCTTGGTGCATTCCTCAGTTGATGGACATTTTCATTGCTTCCAAGTGCTGGCTATGGTAAATCTTGTTGGCGTACAGGTTTGCCAGCCTGTGACTTTTTGATTCTCATTTCCTCAGGTGATAGGCCAAGCAGTGGTTGTGATTGATTGACTGGTAGCTCAATGTTTCCCTTTTCAAAGCACCTACACTGTGTTTTCATTAGTGGCTCTTACATGCCCCCCCTTACAACCGAGGGTACGCATTTCTCCACACTCCCTTCACAATTGATTTTTTGCAGCATTTTTCCTAATGGCCATTCTGACTGCTGTGAGCTGATAGGTTTTTGTAATATGGGTATGCATGTCATTAAAATTCTTAAAATTCATCATATTCCTACGCCTTTTTCTTTTCTCTTAAAAGAAAAAACCGTGAGTACAATATAGCTCTTGAACTTGTCGTCTTCGAAGGTTGCCCTCTTCTGAATTTTTTGGTTGATTTTTGACCCCAGAAATTTTCTGGAAGTCAGGTGCCATTTACAGAACTGCAAGTTGGTGAAAATTTAGTGACCGTTTGCAGTGGGTTCAAAGCTGCTGTTGTGGGAAACGGACACAAGGAGGTAGCATTTCTCCATTCCCCAATCTGGGTACTAGGGCAGCAGAGCCTTTCTGGAAGTCATTGTCCTAGGTTGTAAATTAGAATGGAATTTGCCAGGAGAAAACCCCATAAGTTTATGTCTCATTACTTCTTCTTGGTTGTTAAAATGTTTTTAATCTGGGTAAAGCTTAGAATATTGTTTATCCTAGGTGTACACAATCTGGTTCATTTGTACATTATGTATGTCTATTAATGTACAGATCCTCTTCCCATGTGAAATATTACAGTGTTCCATCGACCTCCCTTGCTATATGTTCGGTCTTTTTGATACGTATATATAATATGTATTTGTATATGTATAGTAACACTAATCTTCATTTCTCAATTTCCCCCTTCTTTCCTTTTGGATGAGCATAGTTTGTTTTCTAAGCCTGTGAGTGTCTTTCTCTTTGGAAATATGTTCCTCTGTGTCAGTTATAAGATAATGCCATAAGTGATAATATAGGATATATGTCTTTTGCTTTCCAACCTACTTCCTGTTTTGTGATTATCTCCAGGGTCATGTATGGTGCCTCAAAGAGCAGTGCTTCAATGTTTTCCATGGCTAATATTCCATTGTGTACATGGACCACTTCTTCTTGGTGCATTCCTCTGTTGATGGACATTTTCGTTGCTTCCAAGCATTGCCTATGGTAAATACTGCTGGAGTGCAGGATTGCCAGCCTGTGATTTTTGATTTTCATTTTCTCAGGTGATAGACCCAGCAGTGGGTATGATTGATTGACTGGTATGGTAGCTCAACGTTTACCTTTTCAAGGCACCTCAATTGTGCTTTCATTAGTGGCTCTTACCAAGTCCCACTTAGAATCGAGGGTATGCATTTCTCCACAATCATGTCAGCATTTATTGTTTGCAGCATTTTTGTTGATGGCCATTCTGACTGCTGTGAGCTGATAGGTTTTTGGAATTTGGGTTTACATGTCTGTAAAAATTCCTACAATTCGTCATTTCTCCACGGCTTTTCCTTTTCTGTTAAAAGAAAAAAGAAAAAAAGTGTTATTATAATATACCTCTTCAAATTTTGTTTTTTGGAAGGTTGCACTCTAGAATTGTTTGGTCGATTTTCGACCTCAGTATTTTTTGGTGGGCAGGTGTCATTTACAGAACAGCAATGGGTGAATATTTAGTGACCTTTTGCAGTGGGTTTAAAGCTGCTCTTGTGGGAAATGGCCACAAGGATGCAGCATTTCTCCATTCCCAAATCTGGGTACTAGGGCAGCAGAGCCGTTCTGGAAGTCGTTTGACTAGGTTGTAAGTTTGAATGGAATGTGCCAGGAAAACCCCCCTTAAGTTTATGTCTCATTACTCCTAATTCGTTGTTTTAATTTTTTCATTTGGGGTAATGTTTAGAATGTTGCTTGTCCAAGGTGTACACACTCTGGTTCATCTACATATTCTATATACCTATTTATGTAGAGATCCTCTTCCCTTGTAAATTATTACAGAGTGTTTCGAAAACCTTCCTTGCAATATGGTCGGTCTATTTGATATATGTATATAATATATATTTGTATACATATGGTAACGCTAATCTTCATTTATCCATTCCCCCCACCTTTCCTTTTAGATACGCGTAGTATTTTTTTTAATAAGTCTTTGATTGACTTTCTCTGTGGAAATATGTTCATTTGTGTCAGTTATTAGATTACGCCTATAAGTGATATCGTAGGATATAGGACTTTTGCTTTCCGACTTACCTCACGTTCTGTGATTATCTCCAAGATCATCTATGGTGCCTCAAAGAGCACTGTTTCATTGTTTTCCATGGCTAGTATTCTTTGTGTACATGGACCACTTCTTCTTTATCCTTTCATCTGTTGATGGACATTTTGGTTGCTTCTCTGTCTTGTCTATTGTGAATAAGGCTGCAGTGCAGCTTTTGCAGCCCGAGTCTTCTTCATTCTGGTCTTCTCAGGTGAGAGGCCCATTGGTGCACCTGCTGGATTGAATGGTACCTCAATTTTTCCTTTTAAACGCAGCTCCTTTCTGTTCTCATTATTAGCATTTAACCCTTTTACATCTCACCAGCAGCTAGAGGGTACACAGTTCTCTAAAACCTCTTCAGCATTTATTATTTGTAGACTTTTTGCCAATGGTCATTCGACTGGTGTGAGTTGGAAACTTTTGTAGATTAGATTGCATGAGCCTAATACTTCCTGAGGTTGAGCTTTTATCCATTTTCCTTTCTTTAAAAAGAGAGTGAGTAAAACTAACCTCTGCATACTATCTTCTTGAAAATTTTGCCTGTTTTGATTTTTTTTATCCATTCCCTACCTCAGCACAATTTTGAGGGCAGGTGTCCTTTACAGCCCTGAGTCCTTGTGAATGGTAAGTGACCATTAGCTTTGGGTTAAAAACTGCTCTTGCGGGAATCGGCCACAAGGCGGCAGCATTTCTCCTTTACCAAATCTGCTTACTAGGGCAACAGAGCCTTACTGGAAGTGGTGTTCTAGGTTGTAAATTAGAATGGAATGTGCGAGGACAAAGCCCTTTAAGTGTATGTCTCATTACTTCTTGTTGCTATTTTTAACTTAATTTTTATTTTTTATCACAGCAAACTTGATTACAATGTTTTGTTTGTTCTAGGTGTGCAAGATGGGGTTCTTTCACACATATACATATATCTATTCTTCTATGGAGCCTTTTCAAATGTAGGTTATGACACAATGTTGAGTAGTCTCCTCTTGGTATTGCGTAGGTCTTTGGTGATTATATATTTCACATGTGTTTGTATCTCTCTGTTAACCTCAATATGGTAATGTATCCAATCCTCACACCTTTCTATTTGGTGAACCATAAGTTTTTTTTTATTGATTCTATGATAGTGTTTCTCTGTGGAAATATCATTGTTTGTATCATTTTTTAGGTAACCCCTATATGTGATATGATACGATATGTGTCTTTCGCTTTCTCACTCACTCCAAGTTGCGTGATTACTTCTAGACTCAACTGTGGTGCTGCAAATGGCATTGTTTCATTTTTTCATTAGCTCATATTCCATCTGTACAGGTAGCAGTTCTTCTTGGTCCACCCATCTGTCGGTGGACTTTTTGGTTTCTTCCGTATATTGGCTATTGTAATATTATGCAATGCAGATTTGCCTGCCTGTGTCCTTCCAATCCTGTCTTCTTAGTTTATAGGTCCAGGAATAAGTCTGCTGGATCATATGGTAGCTCAATGTTTACCTTTTAAAGGCACCTCTATTCTGTTCTCCTTAGTGGTTCTTTCCAGGTTACATCCCACTTAAAGTGGAGCGTATGTATTTCTTCCCAGCACCTTCAGGATTTATTCTTTGTAGCTTTTGCTGATTGTTATTCTGAGTGGTGTGAGATGATACCTCTTTGTGGTTGAATTTGCATGTGTCTCATAATGTGTAGAAATTGAGCTTTAAGACATGTCATTTCTATTTTCCCAGCTGTGATTAGAGCTTATTTCTTCAAAGTGTTTTCTTAAAGTATGTGTCACCCTTTGAAATATTTTGGCGATTACCTCCCTCAAGACATTTTGAGGGCAGGTTTCATTTACAGCCCTGCAGTACTTGTTCATATGAAGTGACCATTAGCTCAGGCTTTAAACCTGCTTTTGCAGGTAACGGCCAGAGAGCGGCAGCATTTCTACGTTACCCTTGCTGGTACTAGGGAAAGAGACCTACCGGCCAGTGGTGTTCTTCGGTTATAAATTAGAGGGCAAAGTGCCCGGATAAACCCAAAAATGTTGATGTCTCCTTGCTTTTGTGTGTTTTTAAATTTAATTTATATTTATTATTACAGTAATATTCCATTGTGTACGTGGACCACTTCTTCTTGGTGCATTCCTCAGTTGATGGACATTTTCATTGCTTCCAAGTGCTGGCTATGGTAAATCTTGCTGGCGTACAGGTTTGCCAGCATGTGACTTTTTGATTCTCATTTTCTCAGGTGATAGGCCAAGAAGTGATTGTGATTGATTGACTGGTAGCTCAATGTTTCCCTTTTCAAAGCACCTACATTGTGTTTTCATTAGTGGCTCTTTACATGCCTCCCCTTACAACCGAGGGTACGCATTTCTCCACATTCCCTTCACCATTGATTTTTTGCAGCAGTTTTCCTAATGTCCATTCTGACTGCTGTGAGCTGATAGGTTTATGTAATATGGGTATGCATGTCATTAAAATTTTTAAAATTCATCATAATCCTACGCCTTTTTCTTTTCTCTTAAAAGAAAAACCCGTGAGTACTATATAGCTCTTGAAATTGTCTTCTTCGAAGGTTGCCCTCTTCTGAATTTTTGGGTCGATTTTTGACCCCAGAAATTTTCTGGAGGGCAGGTGCCATTTACAGAACTGCAAGTTGGTGAAAATTTAGTGACATTTTGCAGTGGGTTCAAAGCTACTGTTGTGGGAAACGGCCACAAGGAGGTAGCATTTCTTCTCTCCCCAATCTGGGTACTAAGGCAGCAGAGCCTGTCTGGAAGTCATTGTCCTAGGTTGCAAATTAGAATGGAATTTGCCAGGAGAAATCCCCATAAGTTTATGTCTCATTACTTCTTCTTGGTTTCTAAAATTTTTTTTAATCTGGGTAAAGTTTAGAATACTGTTTGTCCTAGGTGTACACAATCTGGTTCCTTTGTACATTATGTATGTCTATTAATGTACAGATCCTCTTCCCATGTAAAATATTAGTGTTCCGTCGCCCTCCCTTGCTATATGTTTGGTATTTTTGATACATGTATATACTATGTATTTGTATATGTATAGGAACACTAATCTTCATTTCTCAATTTCCCTCCTCCTTTCCTTTTCGATGAGCATAGTTTGTTTTCTCAGCCTGAGAGTGTCTTTCTCTTTGGAAATATGTTCATCTGTGTCAGTTATTAGATAATGCCATAAGTGATAATATAGGATATAGGGCTTTTGCTTTCTGACCTACTTCATGTTTTGTGATTATCTCCAGGCTCATGTATGGTGCCTCAAAGAGCAGTGCTTCAATGTTTTCCATGGCTAATATTCCATTGTGTACATGGACCACTTCTTCTTGGTGCATTCCTCTGTTGATGGACATTTTCGTTGCTTCCAAGTGTTGCCTATGGTAAATATTGCTAGAGTGCAGGATTGCCAGCCTGTGATTTTTGATTTTCATTTGCTCAGGTGATAGACCCAGCAGTGGGTATGATTGATTGACTGGTATGGTAGCTCAACGTTTACCTTTTCAAGGAACCTCAATTGTGCTTTCATTAGTGGCTCTTACCACGTCCCCCTTAGAATCGAGGGTACGCATTTCTCCACAATCACGTCAGCATTTATTGTTTGCAGCATTTTTGTTGATGGCCATTCTGACTGGTGTGAGCTGATAGGTTTTTGTAATTTGGGTTTACATGTCTGTAAACATTCCTACAATTCATTATTTTTCCACGCCTTTTTCTTTTCTGTTAAAAGAAAAAAGAAAAAAAGTGTGAGTATAATATATCTCTTCAAATTTTGTTTTTGGAAGGTTGCACTCTAGAATTTTTTGGGTCGATTTTCGACCTCACTATTTTTTGGAGGGCCAGTGTCATTTACAGACCTGCAATTGGTGAATATTTAGTGACCTTTTGCAGGGGGTTCAAAGCTGCTGTTGTGGGAAACGGCCACAAGAATGCAGCATTTCTCCATTCCCAAATCTGGGTACTAGGGCAGCAGAGCCTTTCTGGAAGTTGTTTGCCTAGGTTTTAAATTTGGATGGAATGTGCCAGGAAAACCCCCCATAAGTTTATGTCTCATTACTCCTAGTTCGTTGTTTTAATTTTTTCAATTGGGGTAATGGTTAGAATGTTGCTTGTCCAAGGTGTACACACTCTAGTTCATCTACATATTCTATATACCTATTTATGTAGAGATCCTCTTCCCGTGTAAATTATTACAGAGTGTTCCATAATCCTTCCTTGCTATATGGTCGGTCTTTTTGATATATGTATATAATATGTATTTCTATACATATGGTAACGCTAATCTTCATTTATCCATTCCCCCCACCTTTCCTTTTAGATAAGAATAGTTCTTTTTTAATAAGTCTGTGATTGACTTTCTCTGTGGAAATATGTTCATTTGTTTCAGTTATTAGATAACGCCTATAAGTGATATCATAGGATATAGGACTTTTGCTTTCCGACTTACCTCATGTTCTGTGATTATCTCCAAGATCATCTATTGTGCCTCAAAGAGCAGTGTTCCAATGTTTTCCATGGGTGGTTTTCATTGTGTACATGGACCATTTCTTCTTTATCCTTTCATCTGTTGATGGACATTTTGGTTGCTTCACTGTCTTGTCTATTGTGAATAAGGCTGCAGTGCAGCTTTTGCAGCCCGGGTCTTCTTCATTCTGGTCTTCTCAGGTGAGAGGCCCATTGGTGCGCCTGCTGGATTGAATGGTACCTCAATTTTTCCTTTTAAACGCAGCTCCTTTCTGTTCTCATTATTAGCGTTTAACCCTTTTACATCTCACCAGCAGCTAGAGGGTACACAGTTCTCTAAAACCTCTTCTGCGTTTATTGTTTGTAGACTTTTTTCCAATGGTCAGTCGACTGGTGTGAGTTGAAAACTTTTTGTAGATTAGATTGCATGAGTCTAATACTTCCTGAGGTTGAGCTTTTATCCATTTTCCTTTCTTTAAAAAGAGAGTGAGTAAAACTTGCCTCTTCATAGTAACTTCTTCAAAATTCTGCCTGTTTTGAATTTTCTTTATCCATTCCCTACCTCAGCACAATTTTGAGGGCAGGTGTCCTTTACAGCCTTGAGTCATTTTGAATGGCAAGTGACCATTAGCTGTGGGTTAAAAGCTGCTCTTGCGGGAATTGGCCACAAGGCGGCAGCATTTCTCCTTTACCAAATCTGGTTAATAGGGCAACAGAGCCTTACTGGAAGTGGTGTTCTAGGTTGTAAATTAGAATGGAATGTGCGAGGAAAAAGCCCTTTAAGTTTATGTCTCATTACTTCTTGTTGGTATTTTTAACTTAATTTTTATTTTTTGTCACAGCAAACTTGATTACAATGTTTTGTTTGTTCTAGGTGTGCAAGATGTGGTTCTTTCACACATATACATATATCTATTCCTCTTCGGATCCTTTTCCCATGTAGGTTATGACACAATGTTGAGTAGTCTTCTTTTGGTATTGCGTAGGTCTTTGGTGATTATATATTTCACATGTGTTTGTATCTCTCTGTTAACCTCAATATGGTCATGTATCCAATCCTCACACCTTACTATTTGGTGAACCATAAGTTTTTTTATTGATTCTTTGATAGTGTTTCTCTGTGGAAATATCTTTGTTTGTATCATTTTTTAGGTAACCCCTATATGTGATATGATAGGATATGTGTCTTTTGCTTTTTCACTTACTCCAAGTTGCGTGATTACTTCTAGACTCATCTATAGTGCTGCAAATGGCATTGTTTCATTTTTTCACTAGATCATATTCCATCTGTACAGGTAGAAGTTGTTCTTTGTCCACCCATCTGTCGGTGGACTTTTTGGTTACTTCCATATCTTGGCTACTGTAACACTATGCAATGCCGATTTGCGTGCCTGTGTCCTTCCAATTCTGTCTTCTTAGTTTATAGGTCCAGGAATAGGTCTGCTGGATCATATGGTAGCTCAATGTTTACCTTTTAAAGGCACCTCTATTCTGTTCACCTTAGTGGCTCTTTCCAGGTTACGTCCCACTTAAAGTGGAGGGTATGTATTTCTTCCCAGCACCTTCAGCATTTATTCTTTGCAGTTTTTGCTGATGGTTATTCTGAGTGGTGTGAGCTGATACCTCTTTGTGGTTGAATTTGCATGAGTCTCATAATGCATTGAAATTGAGCTTTAAGACATGTCCTTTTTATTTTTCCAGCTGTGATTAGAGCTTATTTCTTCAAAGTGTTTTCTTAAAGTATGTGTCACCATTTGAAATATTTTGGCCATTATCTCCCTCAAGGCATTTTGAGGGCAGGTTTCATTTACAGCCCTGCAGTACTTGTTCATATGAAGTGACCATTAGCTCAGGCTTTTAACCTGCTTTTGCAGGTATCAGCCAAAGAGCGGCAGCCTTTCTACGTTCCCCATGCTCGTACTAGGGAAACAGACCTACCGGCCAGTGGTGTTCTTCGGTTATAAATTAGAGTGCAATGTGCCCGGATAAACCCACAAATGTTGATGTCTCCTTGCTTCTGTTTGTTTTAAATTTAATTTATATTTATTATTAGAGTAATATTCCATTGTGTACGTGGACCACTTCTTCTTGGTGCATTCCTCAGTTGATGGACATTTTCATTGCTTCCAAATGCTGGCTATGGTAAATCTTGCTGGCGTACAGGTTTGCCAGCCTGTGACTTTTTGATTCTCATTTTCTCAGGTGATAGGCCAAGAAGTGATTGTGATTGATTGACTGGTAGCTCAATGTTTCCCTTTTCAAAGCACGTACATTGTGTTTTCATTAGTGGCTCTTTACATGCACCACCTTACAACCGAGGGTACGTATTTCTCCGCACTCCCTTCACCGTTTATTTTTTCCAGCATTATTCCTAATGGCCATTCTGACCGCTGTGAGCTGATAGGTTTTTGTAATATGGGTATGCAAATCATTAAAATTTTTAAAATTCATCATATTCCTATGCCTTTTTGTTTTCTCTTAAAAGAAAAAACCGTGAGTACAATATAGCTCTTGAAATTCTCTTCTTCGAAGGTTGCCCTCTCCTGAAGTTTTTGGTCGATTTTTGACCCCAGAAATTTTCTGGAGGGCACGTGCCATTTACAGAACTGCAAGTTGGTGAAAATTTAGTCACCTTTTGCAGTGGGTTCAAAGCTGCTGTTTTGGGAAACGGCCACAAGGAGGTAGCATTTCTCCATTCCCCAATCTGGGAACTAGGGCAGCAGAGCCTTTCTGGAAGTCATTGTCCTAGGTTGTAAATTAGAATGGAATTTGCCAGGAGAAATCCCCATATGTTTTTGTCTCATTACTTCTTCTTGGTTTTTAAAATTTTTTTAATCTGGGTAAAGTTTAGAATATTGTTTGTCCTAGGTGTACACAATCTGGTTCATTTGTACATTATGTATGTCTATTAATGTACAGATGCTCTTCCCATGTAAAGTATTAGTGTTCTGTCGACCTCCCTTGTTATATATTCGGTCTTTTTGATACATGTATATAATATGTATTTGTATATGTATAGTAACACTTATCTTCATTTCTCAATTTCCCCCCTCCTTTCCTTTTCGATGAGCATAGTTTGTTTTCTAAGCCTGTGAGTGTCTTTCTCTTTGGAAATATGTTCATCTGTGTCAGTTATTAGATAATGCCATAAGTGATAATATAGGATATAGGTCTTTTGCTTTCCGACCTACTTCATGTTTTTTGATTATCTCCAGGCTCATGTATGGTGCCTCAAAGAGCAGTGCTTCAATATTTTCCATGGTTAATATTCCATTGTGTACATGGACCACTTCTTCTTGTTGCATTCCTCTGTTGATGGACATTTTCGTTGCTTCCAAGTGTTGCCTATGGTAAATATTGCTGGAGTGCAGGATTGCCAGCCTGTGATTTTTTTTTTCCAGCCTGTGATTATTGATTTTCATTTTCTCAGGTGATAGACCCAGCAGTGGGTATGATTGATTGACTGGTATGGTAGCTCAACGTTTACCTTTTCAAGGCACCTCAATTGTGCTTTCATTAGTGGCTCTTACCACGTCCCCCTTATAATCGAGGGTACGCATTTCTCCACAATCACGTCAGCATTTATTGTTTGCAGCATTTTTGTTGATGGGCATTCTGACTGGTGTGAGCTGACAGGCTTTTGTAATTTGGGTTTACATGTCTGTAAAAATTCCTACAATTCATCATTTTTCCACGCCTTTTTCTTTTCTGTTAAAAGTAAAAAGAAAAAAAGTGTTAGTATTATATACCTCTTCAAATATTCTTTTTGAAAGGTTGCACCCTAGAATTTTTGGTCGATTTTCGACCTCAGTATTTTTTGGAGGGCAGGTGTCATTTACAGAACTGCAATTGGTGAATATTTAGTGACCTTTTGAAGTTGCTTTAAAGCTGCTGTTGTGGGAAACGGCCACAAGGATGCAGCATTTCTCCATTCCCCAATCTGGGTACTAGGGCAGCAGAGCCGTTCTGGAAGTCGTTTGCCTAGGTTGTAAATTTGAATGGAATGTGCCAGGAAAACCCCCCATAAGTTTATGTCTCATTACTCCTAGTTCGTTGTTTTAATTTTTTCAATTGGGGTAATGGTTACAATGTTGCTTGTGCAAGGTGTACACACTCTGGTTCATCTACATATCCTATATGCCTATTTATGTAGAGATTCTCTTCCCGGGTAAATTATTACAGAGTGTTCCGTAAACCTTCCTTGCTATATGGTCGGTCTCTTTGATATATGCATATAATATGTATTTGTATACACATGGTAACGCTAATCTTCATTTATCCATTCCCCCCACCTTTCCTTTTAGATAAGCATAGTTTTTTTAATAAGTCTGTGATTGACTTTCTCTGTGGAAATATGTTCATTTGTGTCAGTTATTAGATAACGCCTATAAGTGATATCATAGGATATAGGACTTTTGCTTTCCGACTTACCTCATGTTCTGTGATTATCTCCAAGATCATCTATGGTGCCTCAAAGAGCAGTGTTTCATTGTTTTCCATGGCTAGTATTCATTGTGTACATGGACCACTTCTTCTTTATCCTTTCATCTGTTGATGGACATTTTGGTTGCTTCACTGTCTTGTCTATTGTGAATAAGGCTGAAGTGCAGCTTTTGCAGCCCGGGTCTTCTTCATTCTGGTCTTCTCAGGTGAGAGGCCCATTGGTGCGCCTGCTGGATTGAATGGTACCTCAATTTTTCCTTTTAAACGCAGCTCCTTTCTGTTCTCATTATTAGCGTTTAACCCTTTTACATCTCACCAGCAGCTAGAGGGTACACAGTTCTCTAAAACCTCTTCTGCGTTTATTGTTTGTAGACTTTTTTCCAATGATCAGTCGACTGGTGTGAGTTGAAAACTTTTTGTAGATTAGATTGCATGAGTCTAATACTTCCTGAGGTTGAGCTTTTATCCATTTTCCTTTCTTTAAAAAGAGAGTGAGTAAAACTTGCCTCTTCATAGTAACTTCTTCAAAATTCTGCCTGTTTTGAATTTTCTTTATCCATTCCCTACCTCAGCACAATTTTGAGGGCAGGTGTCCTTTACAGCCTTGAGTCATTTTGAATGGCAAGTGACCATTAGCTGTGGGTTAAAAGCTGCTCTTGCGGGAATTGGCCACAAGGCGGCAGCATTTCTCCTTTACCAAATCTGGTTAATAGGGCAACAGAGCCTTACTGGAAGTGGTGTTCTAGGTTGTAAATTAGAATGGAATGTGCGAGGAAAAAGCCCTTTAAGTTTATGTCTCATTACTTCTTGTTGGTATTTTTAACTTAATTTTTATTTTTTGTCACAGCAAACTTGATTACAATGTTTTGTTTGTTCTAGGTGTGCAAGATGTGGTTCTTTCACACATATACATATATCTATTCCTCTTCGGATCCTTTTCCCATGTAGGTTATGACACAATGTTGAGTAGTCTTCTCTTGGTATTGCGTAGGTCTTTGGTGATTATATATTTCACATGTGTTTGTATCTCTCTGTTAACCTCAATATGGTCATGTATCCAATCCTCACACCTTACTATTTGGTGAACCATAAGTTTTTTTATTGATTCTTTGATAGTGTTTCTCTGTGGAAATATCTTTGTTTGTATCATTTTTTAGGTAACCCCTATATGTGATATGATAGGATATGTGTCTTTTGCTTTTTCACTTACTCCAAGTTGCGTGATTACTTCTAGACTCATCTATAGTGCTGCAAATGGCATTGTTTCATTTTTTCACTAGATCATATTCCATCTGTACAGGTAGAAGTTGTTCTTTGTCCACCCATCTGTCGGTGGACTTTTTGGTTACTTCCATATCTTGGTTACTGTAACACTATGCAATGCCGATTTGCGTGCCTGTGTCCTTCCAATTCTGTCTTCTTAGTTTATAGGTCCAGGAATAGGTCTGCTGGATCATATGGTAGCTCAATGTTTACCTTTTAAAGGCACCTCTATTCTGTTCACCTTAGTGGCTCTTTCCAGGTTACGTCCCACTTAAAGTGGAGGGTATGTATTTCTTCCCAGCACCTTCAGCATTTATTCTTTGCAGTTTTTGCTGATGGTTATTCTGAGTGGTGTGAGCTGATACCTCTTTGTGGTTGAATTTGCATGAGTCTCATAATGCATTGAAATTGCGCTTTAAGACATATCCTTTTTATTTTTCCAGCTGTGATTAGAGCTTATTTCTTCAAAGTGTTTTCTTAAAGTATGTGTCACCATTTGAAATATTTTGGCCATTATCTCCCTCAAGGCATTTTGAGGGCAGGTTTCATTTACAGCCCTGCACTACTTGTTCATATGAAGTGACCATTAGCTCAGGCTTTTAACCTGCTTTTGCAGGTATCGGCCAAAGAGCAGCAGCCTTTCTACGTTCCCCATGCTCGTACTAGGGAAACAGACCTACCGGCCAGTGGTGTTCTTCGGTTATAAATTAGAGTGCAATGTGCCCGGATAAACCCACAAATGTTGATGTCTCCTTGCTTCTGTTTGTTTTAAATTTAATTTATATTTATTATTAGAGTAATATTCCATTGTGTACGTGGACCACTTCTTCTTGGTTCATTCCTCGGTTGATGGATATTTTCATTGCTTCCAAGTGCTGGCTATGGTAAATCTTGCTGGCGTACAGGTTTGCCAGCCTGTGACTTTTTGATTCTCATTTTCTCAGGTGATAGGCCAAGAAGTGATTGTGATTGATTGACTGGTAGCTCAATGTTTCCCTTTTCAAAGCACCTACATTGTGTTTTCATTAGTGGCTCTTTACATGCCCCACCTTACAACCGAGGGTACGCATTTCTCCGCACTCCCTTCACCGTTTATTTTTTCCAGCATTATTCCTAATGGCCATTCTGACCGCTGTGAGCTGATAGGTTTTTGTAATATGGGTATGCAAATCATTAAAATTTTTAAAATTCATCATATTCCTATGCCTTTTTGTTTTCTCTTAAAAGAAAAAACCGTGAGTACAATATAGCTCTTGAAATTCTCTTCTTCGAAGGTTGCCCTCTCCTGAAGTTTTTGGTCGATTTTTGACCCCAGAAATTTTCTGGAGGGCACGTGCCATTTACAGAACTGCAAGTTGGTGAAAATTTAGTCACCTTTTGCAGTGGGTTCAAAGCTGCTGTTTTGGGAAACGGCCACAAGGAGGTAGCATTTCTCCATTCCCCAATCTGGGAACTAGGGCAGCAGAGCCTTTCTGGAAGTCATTGTCCTAGGTTGTAAATTAGAATGGAATTTGCCAGGAGAAATCCCCATATGTTTTTGTCTCATTACTTCTTCTTGGTTTTTAAAATTTTTTTAATCTGGGTAAAGTTTAGAATATTGTTTGTCCTAGGTGTACACAATCTGGTTCATTTGTACATTATGTATGTCTATTAATGTACAGATGCTCTTCCCATGTAAAGTATTAGTGTTCTGTCGACCTCCCTTGTTATATATTCGGTCTTTTTGATACATGTATATAATATGTATTTGTATATGTATAGTAACACTTATCTTCATTTCTCAATTTCCCCCCTCCTTTCCTTTTCGATGAGCATACTTTGTTTTCTAAGCCTGTGAGTGTCTTTCTCTTTGGAAATATGTTCATCTGTGTCAGTTATTAGATAATGCCATAAGTGATAATATAGGATATAGGTCTTTTGCTTTCCGACCTACTTCATGTTTTTTGATTATCTCCAGGCTCATGTATGGTGCCCCAAAGAGCAGTGCTTCAATATTTTCCATGGTTAATATTCCATTGTGTACATGGACCACTTCTTCTTGTTGCATTCCTCTGTTGATGGACATTTTCATTGCTTCCAAGTGTTGCCTATGGTAAATATTGCTGGAGTGCAGGATTGCCAGCCTGTGATTTTTTTTTTTTTCCAGCCTGTGATTATTGATTTTCATTTTCTCAGGTGATAGACCCAGCAGTGGGTATGATTGATTGACTGGTATGGTAGCTCAACGTTTACCTTTTCAAGGCACCTCAATTGTGCTTTCATTAGTGGCTCTTACCACGTCCCCCTTATAATCGAGGGTACGCATTTCTCCACAATCACGTCAGCATTTATTGTTTGCAGCATTTTTGTTGATGGGCATTCTGACTGGTGTGAGCTGACAGGCTTTTGTAATTTGGGTTTACATGTCTGTAAAAATTCCTACAATTCATCATTTTTCCACGCCTTTTTCTTTTCTGTTAAAAGTAAAAAGAAAAAAAGTGTTAGTATTATATACCTCTTCAAATATTCTTTTTGAAAGGTTGCACCCTAGAATTTTTGGTCGATTTTCGACCTCAGTATTTTTTGGAGGGCAGGTGTCATTTACAGAACTGCAATTGGTGAATATTTAGTGACCTTTTGAAGTTGCTTTAAAGCTGCTGTTGTGGGAAACGGCCACAAGGATGCAGCATTTCTCCATTCCCAAATCTGGGTACTAGGGCAGCAGAGCCGTTCTGGAAGTCGTTTGCCTAGGTTGTAAATTTGAATGGAATGTGCCAGGAAAACCCCCCATAAGTTTATGTCTCATTACTCCTAGTTCGTTGTTTTAATTTTTTCAATTGGGGTAATGGTTAGAATGTTGCTTGTGCAAGGTGTACACACTCTGGTTCATCTACATATCCTATATGCCTATTTATGTAGAGATTCTCTTCCCGTGTAAATTATTACAGAGTGTTCCGTAAACCTTCCTTGCTATATGGTCGGTCTCTTTGATATATGCATATAATATGTATTTGTATACACATGGTAACGCTAATCTTCATTTATCCATTCCCCCCACCTTTCCTTTTAGATAAGCATAGTTTTTTTAATAAGTCTGTGATTGACTTTCTCTGTGGAAATATGTTCATTTGTGTCAGTTATTAGATAACGCCTATAAGTGATATCATAGGATATAGGACTTTTGCTTTCCGACTTACCTCATGTTCTGTGATTATCTCCAAGATCATCTATGGTGCCTCAAAGAGCAGTGTTTCATTGTTTTCCATGGCTAGTATTCATTGTGTACATGGACCACTTCTTCTTTATCCTTTCATCTGTTGATGGACATTTTGGTTGCTTCACTGTCTTGTCTATTGTGAATAAGGCTGAAGTGCAGATTTTGCAGCCCGGGTCTTCTTCATTCTGGTCTTCTCAGGTGAGAGGCCCATTGGTGCGCCTGCTGGATTGAATGGTACCTCAATTTTTCCTTTTAAACGCAGCTCCTTTCTGTTCTCATTATTAGCGTTTAACCCTTTTACATCTCACCAGCAGCTAGAGGGTACACAGTTCTCTAAAACCTCTTCTGCGTTTATTGTTTGTAGACTTTTTTCCAATGATCAGTCGACTGGTGTGAGTTGAAAACTTTTTGTAGATTAGATTGCATGAGTCTAATACTTCCTGAGGTTGAGCTTTTATCCATTTTCCTTTCTTTAAAAAGAGAGTGAGTAAAACTTGCCTCTTCATAGTAACTTCTTCAAAATTCTGCCTGTTTTGAATTTTCTTTATCCATTCCCTACCTCAGCACAATTTTGAGGGCAGGTGTCCTTTACAGCCTTGAGTCATTTTGAATGGCAAGTGACCATTAGCTGTGGGTTAAAAGCTGCTCTTCCGGGAATTGGCCACAAGGCGGCAGCATTTCTCCTTTACCAAATCTGGTTAATAGGGCAACAGAGCCTTACTGGAAGTGGTGTTCTAGGTTGTAAATTAGAATGGAATGTGCGAGGAAAAAGCCCTTTAAGTTTATGTCTCATTACTTCTTGTTGGTATTTTTAACTTAATTTTTATTTTTTGTCACAGCAAACTTGATTACAATGTTTTGTTTGTTCTAGGTGTGCAAGATGTGGTTCTTTCACACATATACATATATCTATTCCTCTTCGGATCCTTTTCCCATGTAGGTTATGACACAATGTTGAGTAGTCTTCTCTTGGTATTGCGTAGGTCTTTGGTGATTATATATTTCACATGTGTTTGTATCTCTCTGTTAACCTCAATATGGTCATGTATCCAATCCTCACACCTTACTATTTGGTGAACCATAAGTTTTTTTATTGATTCTTTGATAGTGTTTCTCTGTGGAAATATCTTTGTTTGTATCATTTTTTAGGTAACCCCTATATGTGATATGATAGGATATGTGTCTTTTGCTTTTTCACTTACTCCAAGTTGCGTGATTACTTCTAGACTCATCTATAGTGCTGCAAATGGCATTGTTTCATTTTTTCACTAGATCATATTCCATCTGTACAGGTAGAAGTTGTTCTTTGTCCACCCATCTGTCGGTGGACTTTTTGGTTACTTCCATATCTTGGTTACTGTAACACTATGCAATGCCGATTTGCGTGCCTGTGTCCTTCCAATTCTGTCTTCTTAGTTTATAGGTCCAGGAATAGGTCTGCTGGATCATATGGTAGCTCAATGTTTACCTTTTAAAGGCACCTCTATTCTGTTCACCTTAGTGGCTCTTTCCAGGTTACGTCCCACTTAAAGTGGAGGGTATGTATTTCTTCCCAGCACCTTCAGCATTTATTCTTTGCAGTTTTTGCTGATGGTTATTCTGAGTGGTGTGAGCTGATACCTCTTTGTGGTTGAATTTGCATGAGTCTCATAATGCATTGAAATTGCGCTTTAAGACATATCCTTTTTATTTTTCCAGCTGTGATTAGAGCTTATTTCTTCAAAGTGTTTTCTTAAAGTATGTGTCACCATTTGAAATATTTTGGCCATTATCTCCCTCAAGGCATTTTGAGGGCAGGTTTCATTTACAGCCCTGCACTACTTGTTCATATGAAGTGACCATTAGCTCAGGCTTTTAACCTGCTTTTGCAGGTATCGGCCAAAGAGCAGCAGCCTTTCTACGTTCCCCATGCTCGTACTAGGGAAACAGACCTACCGGCCAGTGGTGTTCTTCGGTTATAAATTAGAGTGCAATGTGCCCGGATAAACCCACAAATGTTGATGTCTCCTTGCTTCTGTTTGTTTTAAATTTAATTTATATTTATTATTAGAGTAATATTCCATTGTGTACGTGGACCACTTCTTCTTGGTTCATTCCTCGGTTGATGGATATTTTCATTGCTTCCAAGTGCTGGCTATGGTAAATCTTGCTGGCGTACAGGTTTGCCAGCCTGTGACTTTTTGATTCTCATTTTCTCAGGTGATAGGCCAAGAAGTGATTGTGATTGATTGACTGGTAGCTCAATGTTTCCCTTTTCAAAGCACCTACATTGTGTTTTCATTAGTGGCTCTTTACATGCCCCACCTTACAACCGAGGGTACGCATTTCTCCGCACTCCCTTCACCGTTTATTTTTTCCAGCATTATTCCTAATGGCCATTCTGACCGCTGTGAGCTGATAGGTTTTTGTAATATGGGTATGCAAATCATTAAAATTTTTAAAATTCATCATATTCCTATGCCTTTTTGTTTTCTCTTAAAAGAAAAAACCGTGAGTACAATATAGCTCTTGAAATTCTCTTCTTCGAAGGTTGCCCTCTCCTGAAGTTTTTGGTCGATTTTTGACCCCAGAAATTTTCTGGAGGGCACGTGCCATTTACAGAACTGCAAGTTGGTGAAAATTTAGTCACCTTTTGCAGTGGGTTCAAAGCTGCTGTTTTGGGAAACGGCCACAAGGAGGTAGCATTTCTCCATTCCCCAATCTGGGAACTAGGGCAGCAGAGCCTTTCTGGAAGTCATTGTCCTAGGTTGTAAATTAGAATGGAATTTGCCAGGAGAAATCCCCATATGTTTTTGTCTCATTACTTCTTCTTGGTTTTTAAAATTTTTTTAATCTGGGTAAAGTTTAGAATATTGTTTGTCCTAGGTGTACACAATCTGGTTCATTTGTACATTATGTATGTCTATTAATGTACAGATGCTCTTCCCATGTAAAGTATTAGTGTTCTGTCGACCTCCCTTGTTATATATTCGGTCTTTTTGATACATGTATATAATATGTATTTGTATATGTATAGTAACACTTATCTTCATTTCTCAATTTCCCCCCTCCTTTCCTTTTCGATGAGCATACTTTGTTTTCTAAGCCTGTGAGTGTCTTTCTCTTTGGAAATATGTTCATCTGTGTCAGTTATTAGATAATGCCATAAGTGATAATATAGGATATAGGTCTTTTGCTTTCCGACCTACTTCATGTTTTTTGATTATCTCCAGGCTCATGTATGGTGCCCCAAAGAGCAGTGCTTCAATATTTTCCATGGTTAATATTCCATTGTGTACATGGACCACTTCTTCTTGTTGCATTCCTCTGTTGATGGACATTTTCATTGCTTCCAAGTGTTGCCTATGGTAAATATTGCTGGAGTGCAGGATTGCCAGCCTGTGATTTTTTTTTTTTTTCCAGCCTGTGATTATTGATTTTCATTTTCTCAGGTGATAGACCCAGCAGTGGGTATGATTGATTGACTGGTATGGTAGCTCAACGTTTACCTTTTCAAGGCACCTCAATTGTGCTTTCATTAGTGGCTCTTACCACGTCCCCCTTATAATCGAGGGTACGCATTTCTCCACAATCACGTCAGCATTTATTGTTTGCAGCATTTTTGTTGATGGGCATTCTGACTGGTGTGAGCTGACAGGCTTTTGTAATTTGGGTTTACATGTCTGTAAAAATTCCTACAATTCATCATTTTTCCACGCCTTTTTCTTTTCTGTTAAAAGTAAAAAGAAAAAAAGTGTTAGTATTATATACCTCTTCAAATATTCTTTTTGAAAGGTTGCACCCTAGAATTTTTGGTCGATTTTCGACCTCAGTATTTTTTGGAGGGCAGGTGTCATTTACAGAACTGCAATTGGTGAATATTTAGTGACCTTTTGAAGTTGCTTTAAAGCTGCTGTTGTGGGAAACGGCCACAAGGATGCAGCATTTCTCCATTCCCAAATCTGGGTACTAGGGCAGCAGAGCCGTTCTGGAAGTCGTTTGCCTAGGTTGTAAATTTGAATGGAATGTGCCAGGAAAACCCCCCATAAGTTTATGTCTCATTACTCCTAGTTCGTTGTTTTAATTTTTTCAATTGGGGTAATGGTTAGAATGTTGCTTGTGCAAGGTGTACACACTCTGGTTCATCTACATATCCTATATGCCTATTTATGTAGAGATTCTCTTCCCGTGTAAATTATTACAGAGTGTTCCGTAAACCTTCCTTGCTATATGGTCGGTCTCTTTGATATATGCATATAATATGTATTTGTATACACATGGTAACGCTAATCTTCATTTATCCATTCCCCCCACCTTTCCTTTTAGATAAGCATAGTTTTTTTAATAAGTCTGTGATTGACTTTCTCTGTGGAAATATGTTCATTTGTGTCAGTTATTAGATAACGCCTATAAGTGATATCATAGGATATAGGACTTTTGCTTTCCGACTTACCTCATGTTCTGTGATTATCTCCAAGATCATCTATGGTGCCTCAAAGAGCAGTGTTTCATTGTTTTCCATGGCTAGTATTCATTGTGTACATGGACCACTTCTTCTTTATCCTTTCATCTGTTGATGGACATTTTGGTTGCTTCACTGTCTTGTCTATTGTGAATAAGGCTGAAGTGCAGATTTTGCAGCCCGGGTCTTCTTCATTCTGGTCTTCTCAGGTGAGAGGCCCATTGGTGCGCCTGCTGGATTGAATGGTACCTCAATTTTTCCTTTTAAACGCAGCTCCTTTCTGTTCTCATTATTAGCGTTTAACCCTTTTACATCTCACCAGCAGCTAGAGGGTACACAGTTCTCTAAAACCTCTTCTGCGTTTATTGTTTGTAGACTTTTTTCCAATGATCAGTCGACTGGTGTGAGTTGAAAACTTTTTGTAGATTAGATTGCATGAGTCTAATACTTCCTGAGGTTGAGCTTTTATCCATTTTCCTTTCTTTAAAAAGAGAGTGAGTAAAACTTGCCTCTTCATAGTAACTTCTTCAAAATTCTGCCTGTTTTGAATTTTCTTTATCCATTCCCTACCTCAGCACAATTTTGAGGGCAGGTGTCCTTTACAGCCTTGAGTCATTTTGAATGGCAAGTGACCATTAGCTGTGGGTTAAAAGCTGCTCTTGCCGGAATTGGCCACAAGGCGGCAGCATTTCTCCTTTACCAAATCTGGTTAATAGGGCAACAGAGCCTTACTGGAAGTGGTGTTCTAGGTTGTAAATTAGAATGGAATGTGCGAGGAAAAAGCCCTTTAAGTTTATGTCTCATTACTTCTTGTTGGTATTTTTAACTTAATTTTTATTTTTTGTCACAGCAAACTTGATTACAATGTTTTGTTTGTTCTAGGTGTGCAAGATGTGGTTCTTTCACACATATACATATATCTATTCCTCTTCGGATCCTTTTCCCATGTAGGTTATGACACAATGTTGAGTAGTCTTCTCTTGGTATTGCGTAGGTCTTTGGTGATTATATATTTCACATGTGTTTGTATCTCTCTGTTAACCTCAATATGGTCATGTATCCAATCCTCACACCTTACTATTTGGTGAACCATAAGTTTTTTTATTGATTCTTTGATAGTGTTTCTCTGTGGAAATATCTTTGTTTGTATCATTTTTTAGGTAACCCCTATATGTGATATGATAGGATATGTGTCTTTTGCTTTTTCACTTACTCCAAGTTGCGTGATTACTTCTAGACTCATCTATAGTGCTGCAAATGGCATTGTTTCATTTTTTCACTAGATCATATTCCATCTGTACAGGTAGAAGTTGTTCTTTGTCCACCCATCTGTCGGTGGACTTTTTGGTTACTTCCATATCTTGGTTACTGTAACACTATGCAATGCCGATTTGCGTGCCTGTGTCCTTCCAATTCTGTCTTCTTAGTTTATAGGTCCAGGAATAGGTCTGCTGGATCATATGGTAGCTCAATGTTTACCTTTTAAAGGCACCTCTATTCTGTTCACCTTAGTGGCTCTTTCCAGGTTACGTCCCACTTAAAGTGGAGGGTATGTATTTCTTCCCAGCACCTTCAGCATTTATTCTTTGCAGTTTTTGCTGATGGTTATTCTGAGTGGTGTGAGCTGATACCTCTTTGTGGTTGAATTTGCATGAGTCTCATAATGCATTGAAATTGCGCTTTAAGACATATCCTTTTTATTTTTCCAGCTGTGATTAGAGCTTATTTCTTCAAAGTGTTTTCTTAAAGTATGTGTCACCATTTGAAATGTTTTGGCCATTATCTCCCTCAAGGCATTTTGAGGGCAGGTTTCATTTACAGCCCTGCACTACTTGTTCATATGAAGTGACCATTAGCTCAGGCTTTTAACCTGCTTTTGCAGGTATCGGCCAAAGAGCAGCAGCCTTTCTACGTTCCCCATGCTCGTACTAGGGAAACAGACCTACCGGCCAGTGGTGTTCTTCGGTTATAAATTAGAGTGCAATGTGCCCGGATAAACCCACAAATGTTGATGTCTCCTTGCTTCTGTTTGTTTTAAATTTAATTTATATTTATTATTAGAGTAATATTCCATTGTGTACGTGGACCACTTCTTCTTGGTTCATTCCTCGGTTGATGGACATTTTCATTGCTTCCAACTGCTGGCTATGGTAAATCTTGCTGGCGTACAGGTTTGCCAGCCTGTGACTTTTTGATTCTCATTTTCTCAGGTGATAGGCCAAGAAGTGATTGTGATTGATTGACTGGTAGCTCAATGTTTCCCTTTTCAAAGCACCTACATTGTGTTTTCATTAGTGGCTCTTTACATGCCCCACCTTACAACCGAGGGTACGCATTTCTCCGCACTCCCTTCACCGTTTATTTTTTCCAGCATTATTCCTAATGGCCATTCTGACCGCTGTGAGCTGATAGGTTTTTGTAATATGGGTATGCAAATCATTAAAATTTTTAAAATTCATCATATTCCTATGCCTTTTTGTTTTCTCTTAAAAGAAAAAACCGTGAGTACAATATAGCTCTTGAAATTCTCTTCTTCGAAGGTTGCCCTCTCCTGAAGTTTTTGGTCGATTTTTGACCCCAGAAATTTTCTGGAGGGCACGTGCCATTTACAGAACTGCAAGTTGGTGAAAATTTAGTCACCTTTTGCAGTGGGTTCAAAGCTGCTGTTTTGGGAAACGGCCACAAGGAGGTAGCATTTCTCCATTCCCCAATCTGGGAACTAGGGCAGCAGAGCCTTTCTGGAAGTCATTGTCCTAGGTTGTAAATTAGAATGGAATTTGCCAGGAGAAATCCCCATATGTTTTTGTCTCATTACTTCTTCTTGGTTTTTAAAATTTTTTTAATCTGGGTAAAGTTTAGAATATTGTTTGTCCTAGGTGTACACAATCCGGTTCATTTGTACATTATGTATGTCTATTAATGTACAGATGCTCTTCCCATGTAAAGTATTAGTGTTCTGTCGACCTCCCTTGTTATATATTCGGTCTTTTTGATACATGTATATAATATGTATTTGTATATGTATAGTAACACTTATCTTCATTTCTCAATTTCCCCCCTCCTTTCCTTTTCGATGAGCATAGTTTGTTTTCTAAGCCTGTGAGTGTCTTTCTCTTTGGAAATATGTTCATCTGTGTCAGTTATTAGATAATGCCATAAGTGATAATATAGGATATAGGTCTTTTGCTTTCCGACCTACTTCATGTTTTTTGATTATCTCCAGGCTCATGTATGGTGCCTCAAAGAGCAGTGCTTCAATATTTTCCATGGTTAATATTCCATTGTGTACATGGACCACTTCTTCTTGTTGCCTTCCTCTGTTGATGGACATTTTCGTTGCTTCCAAGTGTTGCCTATGGTAAATATTGCTGGAGTGCAGGATTGCCAGCCTGTGATTTTTTTTTTCCAGCCTGTGATTATTGATTTTCATTTTCTCAGGTGATAGACCCAGCAGTGGGTATGATTGATTGACTGGTATGGTAGCTCAACGTTTACCTTTTCAAGGCACCTCAATTGTGCTTTCATTAGGGGCTCTTACCACGTCCCCCTTATAATCGAGGGTACGCATTTCTCCACAATCACGTCAGCATTTATTGTTTGCAGCATTTTTGTTGATGGGCATTCTGACTGGTGTGAGCTGACAGGCTTTTGTAATTTGGGTTTACATGTCTGTAAAAATTCCTACAATTCATCATTTTTCCACGCCTTTTTCTTTTCTGTTAAAAGAAAAGAGAAAAAAAGTGTTAGTATTATATACCTCTTCAAATATTCTTTTTGAAAGGTTGCACCCTAGAATTTTTGGTCGATTTTCGACCTCAGTATTTTTTGGAGGGCAGGTGTCATTTACAGAACTGCAATTGGTGAATATTTAGTGACCTTTTGAAGTTGCTTTAAAGCTGCTGTTGTGGGAAACGGCCACAAGGATGCAGCATTTCTCCATTCCCCAATCTGGGTACTAGGGCAGCAGAGCCGTTCTGGAAGTCGTTTGCCTAGGTTGTAAATTTGAATGGAATGTGCCAGGAAAACCCCCCATAAGTTTATGTCTCATTACTCCTAGTTCGTTGTTTTAATTTTTTCAATTGGGGTAATGGTTAGAATGTTGCTTGTGCAAGGTGTACACACTCTGGTTCATCTACATATCCTATATGCCTATTTATGTAGAGATTCTCTTCCCGTGTAAATTATTACAGAGTGTTCCGTAAACCTTCCTTGCTATATGGTCGGTCTCTTTGATATATGCATATAATATGTATTTGTATACACTTGGTAACGCTAATCTTCATTTATCCATTCCCCCCACCTTTCCTTTTAGATAAGCATAGTTTTTTTAATAAGTCTGTGATTGACTTTCTCTGTGGAAATATGTTCATTTGTGTCAGTTATTAGATAACGCCTATAAGTGATATCATAGGATATAGGACTTTTGCTTTCCGACTTACCTCATGTTCTGTGATTATCTCCAAGATCATCTATGGTGCCTCAAAGAGCAGTGTTTCATTGTTTTCCATGGCTAGTATTCATTGTGTACATGGACCACTTCTTCTTTATCCTTTCATCTGTTGATGGACATTTTGGTTGCTTCACTGTCTTGTCTATTGTGAATAAGGCTGAAGTGCAGATTTTGCAGCCCGGGTCTTCTTCATTCTGGTCTTCTCAGGTGAGAGGCCCATTGGTGCGCCTGCTGGATTGAATGGTACCTCAATTTTTCCTTTTAAACGCAGCTCCTTTCTGTTCTCATTATTAGCGTTTAACCCTTTTACATCTCACCAGCAGCTAGAGGGTACACAGTTCTCTAAAACCTCTTCTGCGTTTATTGTTTGTAGACTTTTTTCCAATGATCAGTCGACTGGTGTGAGTTGAAAACTTTTTGTAGATTAGATTGCATGAGTCTAATACTTCCTGAGGTTGAGCTTTTATCCATTTTCCTTTCTTTAAAAAGAGAGTGAGTAAAACTTGCCTCTTCATAGTAACTTCTTCAAAATTCTGCCTGTTTTGAATTTTCTTTATCCATTCCCTACCTCAGCACAATTTTGAGGGCAGGTGTCCTTTACAGCCTTGAGTCATTTTGAATGGCAAGTGACCATTAGCTGTGGGTTAAAAGCTGCTCTTGCCGGAATTGGCCACAAGGCGGCAGCATTTCTCCTTTACCAAATCTGGTTACTAGGGCAACAGAGCCTTACTGGAAGTGGTGTTCTAGGTTGTAAATTAGAATGGAATGTGCGAGGAAAAAGCCCTTTAAGTTTATGTCTCTTTACTTCTTGTTGGTATTTTTAACTTAATTTTTATTTTTTGTCACAGCAAACTTGATTACAATGTTTTGTTTGTTCTAGGTGTGCAAGATGTGGTTCTTTCACACATATACATATATCTATTCCTCTTCGGATCCTTTTCCCATGTAGGTTATGACACAATGTTGAGTAGTCTTCTCTTGGTATTGCGTAGGTCTTTGGTGATTATATATTTCACATGTGTTTGTATCTCTCTGTTAACCTCAATATGGTCATGTATCCAATCCTCACACCTTACTATTTGGTGAACCATAAGTTTTTTTATTGATTCTTTGATAGTGTTTCTCTGTGGAAATATCTTTGTTTGTATCATTTTTTAGGTAACCCCTATATGTGATATGATAGGATATGTGTCTTTTGCTTTTTCACTTACTCCAAGTTGCGTGATTACTTCTAGACTCATCTATAGTGCTGCAAATGGCATTGTTTCATTTTTTCACTAGATCATATTCCATCTGTACAGGTAGAAGTTGTTCTTTGTCCACCCATCTGTCAGTGGACTTTTTGGTTACTTCCATATCTTGGTTACTGTAACACTATGCAATGCCGATTTGCGTGCCTGTGTCCTTCCAATTCTGTCTTCTTAGTTTATAGGTCCAGGAATAGGTCTGCTGGATCATATGGTAGCTCAATGTTTACCTTTTAAAGGCACCTCTATTCTGTTCACCTTAGTGGCTCTTTCCAGGTTACGTCCCACTTAAAGTGGAGGGTATGTATTTCTTCCCAGCACCTTCAGCATTTATTCTTTGCAGTTTTTGCTGATGGTTATTCTGAGTGGTGTGAGCTGATACCTCTTTGTGGTTGAATTTGCATGAGTCTCATAATGCATTGAAATTGCGCTTTAAGACATATCCTTTTTATTTTTCCAGCTGTGATTAGAGCTTATTTCTTCAAAGTGTTTTCTTAAAGTATGTGTCACCATTTGAAATATTTTGGCCATTATCTCCCTCAAGGCATTTTGAGGGCAGGTTTCATTTACAGCCCTGCACTACTTGTTCATATGAAGTGACCATTAGCTCAGGCTTTTAACCTGCTTTTGCAGGTATCGGCCAAAGAGCAGCAGCCTTTCTACGTTCCCCATGCTCGTACTAGGGAAACAGACCTACCAGCCAGTGGTGTTCTTCGGTTATAAATTAGAGTGCAATGTGCCCGGATAAACCCACAAATGTTGATGTCTCCTTGCTTCTGTTTGTTTTAAATTTAATTTATATTTATTATTAGAGTAATATTCCATTGTGTACGTGGACCACTTCTTCTTGGTTCATTCCTCGGTTGATGGACATTTTCATTGCTTCCAACTGCTGGCTATGGTAAATCTTGCTGGCGTACAGGTTTGCCAGCCTGTGACTTTTTGATTCTCATTTTCTCAGGTGATAGGCCAAGAAGTGATTGTGATTGATTGACTGGTAGCTCAATGTTTCCCTTTTCAAAGCACCTACATTGTGTTTTCATTAGTGGCTCTTTACATGCCCCACCTTACAACCGAGGGTACGCATTTCTCCGCACTCCCTTCACCGTTTATTTTTTCCAGCATTATTCCTAATGGCCATTCTGACCGCTGTGAGCTGATAGGTTTTTGTAATATGGGTATGCAAATCATTAAAATTTTTAAAATTCATCATATTCCTATGCCTTTTTGTTTTCTCTTAAAAGAAAAAACCGTGAGTACAATATAGCTCTTGAAATTCTCTTCTTCGAAGGTTGCCCTCTCCTGAAGTTTTTGGTCGATTTTTGACCCCAGAAATTTTCTGGAGGGCACGTGCCATTTACAGAACTGCAAGTTGGTGAAAATTTAGTCACCTTTTGCAGTGGGTTCAAAGCTGCTGTTTTGGGAAACGGCCACAAGGAGGTAGCATTTCTCCATTCCCCAATCTGGGAACTAGGGCAGCAGAGCCTTTCTGGAAGTCATTGTCCTAGGTTGTAAATTAGAATGGAATTTGCCAGGAGAAATCCCCATATGTTTTTGTCTCATTACTTCTTCTTGGTTTTTAAAATTTTTTTAATCTGGGTAAAGTTTAGAATATTGTTTGTCCTAGGTGTACACAATCTGGTTCATTTGTACATTATGTATGTCTATTAATGTACAGATGCTCTTCCCATGTAAAGTATTAGTGTTCTGTCGACCTCCCTTGTTATATATTCGGTCTTTTTGATACATGTATATAATATGTATTTGTATATGTATAGTAACACTTATCTTCATTTCTCAATTTCCCCCCTCCTTTCCTTTTCGATGAGCATAGTTTGTTTTCTAAGCCTGTGAGTGTCTTTCTCTTTGGAAATATGTTCATCTGTGTCAGTTATTAGATAATGCCATAAGTGATAATATAGGATATAGGTCTTTTGCTTTCCGACCTACTTCATGTTTTTTGATTATCTCCAGGCTCATGTATGGTGCCCCAAAGAGCAGTGCTTCAATATTTTCCATGGTTAATATTCCATTGTGTACATGGACCACTTCTTCTTGTTGCATTCCTCTGTTGATGGACATTTTCATTGCTTCCAAGTGTTGCCTATGGTAAATATTGCTGGAGTGCAGGATTGCCAGCCTGTGATTTTTTTTTTTCCAGCCTGTGATTATTGATTTTCATTTTCTCAGGTGATAGACCCAGCAGTGGGTATGATTGATTGACTGGTATGGTAGCTCAACGTTTACCTTTTCAAGGCACCTCAATTGTGCTTTCATTAGTGGCTCTTACCACGTCCCCCTTATAATCGAGGGTACGCATTTCTCCACAATCACGTCAGCATTTATTGTTTGCAGCATTTTTGTTGATGGGCATTCTGACTGGTGTGAGCTGACAGGCTTTTGTAATTTGGGTTTACATGTCTGTAAAAATTCCTACAATTCATCATTTTTCCACGCCTTTTTCTTTTCTGTTAAAAGTAAAAAGAAAAAAAGTGTTAGTATTATATACCTCTTCAAATATTCTTTTTGAAAGGTTGCACCCTAGAATTTTTGGTCGATTTTCGACCTCAGTATTTTTTGGAGGGCAGGTGTCATTTACAGAACTGCAATTGGTGAATATTTAGTGACCTTTTGAAGTTGCTTTAAAGCTGCTGTTGTGGGAAACGGCCACAAGGATGCAGCATTTCTCCATTCCCCAATCTGGGTACTAGGGCAGCAGAGCCGTTCTGGAAGTCGTTTGCCTAGGTTGTAAATTTGAATGGAATGTGCCAGGAAAACCCCCCATAAGTTTATGTCTCATTACTCCTAGTTCGTTGTTTTAATTTTTTCAATTGGGGTAATGGTTAGAATGTTGCTTGTGCAAGGTGTACACACTCTGGTTCATCTACATATCCTATATGCCTATTTATGTAGAGATTCTCTTCCCGTGTAAATTATTACAGAGTGTTCCGTAAACCTTCCTTGCTATATGGTCGGTCTCTTTGATATATGCATATAATATGTATTTGTATACACATGGTAACGCTAATCTTCATTTATCCATTCCCCCCACCTTTCCTTTTAGATAAGCATAGTTTTTTTAATAAGTCTGTGATTGACTTTCTCTGTGGAAATATGTTCATTTGTGTCAGTTATTAGATAACGCCTATAAGTGATATCATAGGATATAGGACTTTTGCTTTCCGACTTACCTCATGTTCTGTGATTATCTCCAAGATCATCTATGGTGCCTCAAAGAGCAGTGTTTCATTGTTTTCCATGGCTAGTATTCATTGTGTACATGGACCACTTCTTCTTTATCCTTTCATCTGTTGATGGACATTTTGGTTGCTTCACTGTCTTGTCTATTGTGAATAAGGCTGAAGTGCAGATTTTGCAGCCCGGGTCTTCTTCATTCTGGTCTTCTCAGGTGAGAGGCCCATTGGTGCGCCTGCTGGATTGAATGGTACCTCAATTTTTCCTTTTAAACGCAGCTCCTTTCTGTTCTCATTATTAGCGTTTAACCCTTTTACATCTCACCAGCAGCTAGAGGGTACACAGTTCTCTAAAACCTCTTCTGCGTTTATTGTTTGTAGACTTTTTTCCAATGATCAGTCGACTGGTGTGAGTTGAAAACTTTTTGTAGATTAGATTGCATGAGTCTAATACTTCCTGAGGTTGAGCTTTTATCCATTTTCCTTTCTTTAAAAAGAGAGTGAGTAAAACTTGCCTCTTCATAGTAACTTCTTCAAAATTCTGCCTGTTTTGAATTTTCTTTATCCATTCCCTACCTCAGCACAATTTTGAGGGCAGGTGTCCTTTACAGCCTTGAGTCATTTTGAATGGCAAGTGACCATTAGCTGTGGGTTAAAAGCTGCTCTTGCGGGAATTGGCCACAAGGCGGCAGCATTTCTCCTTTACCAAATCTGGTTAATAGGGCAACAGAGCCTTACTGGAAGTGGTGTTCTAGGTTGTAAATTAGAATGGAATGTGCGAGGAAAAAGCCCTTTAAGTTTATGTCTCATTACTTCTTGTTGGTATTTTTAACTTAATTTTTATTTTTTGTCACAGCAAACTTGATTACAATGTTTTGTTTGTTCTAGGTGTGCAAGATGTGGTTCTTTCACACATATACATATATCTATTCCTCTTCGGATCCTTTTCCCATGTAGGTTATGACACAATGTTGAGTAGTCTTCTCTTGGTATTGCGTAGGTCTTTGGTGATTATATATTTCACATGTGTTTGTATCTCTCTGTTAACCTCAATATGGTCATGTATCCAATCCTCACACCTTACTATTTGGTGAACCATAAGTTTTTTTATTGATTCTTTGATAGTGTTTCTCTGTGGAAATATCTTTGTTTGTATCATTTTTTAGGTAACCCCTATATGTGATATGATAGGATATGTGTCTTTTGCTTTTTCACTTACTCCAAGTTGCGTGATTACTTCTAGACTCATCTATAGTGCTGCAAATGGCATTGTTTCATTTTTTCACTAGATCATATTCCATCTGTACAGGTAGAAGTTGTTCTTTGTCCACCCATCTGTCGGTGGACTTTTTGGTTACTTCCATATCTTGGTTACTGTAACACTATGCAATGCCGATTTGCGTGCCTGTGTCCTTCCAATTCTGTCTTCTTAGTTTATAGGTCCAGGAATAGGTCTGCTGGATCATATGGTAGCTCAATGTTTACCTTTTAAAGGCACCTCTATTCTGTTCACCTTAGTGGCTCTTTCCAGGTTACGTCCCACTTAAAGTGGAGGGTATGTATTTCTTCCCAGCACCTTCAGCATTTATTCTTTGCAGTTTTTGCTGATGGTTATTCTGAGTGGTGTGAGCTGATACCTCTTTGTGGTTGAATTTGCATGAGTCTCATAATGCATTGAAATTGCGCTTTAAGACATATCCTTTTTATTTTTCCAGCTGTGATTAGAGCTTATTTCTTCAAAGTGTTTTCTTAAAGTATGTGTCACCATTTGAAATATTTTGGCCATTATCTCCCTCAAGGCATTTTGAGGGCAGGTTTCATTTACAGCCCTGCACTACTTGTTCATATGAAGTGACCATTAGCTCAGGCTTTTAACCTGCTTTTGCAGGTATCGGCCAAAGAGCAGCAGCCTTTCTACGTTCCCCATGCTCGTACTAGGGAAACAGACCTACCGGCCAGTGGTGTTCTTCGGTTATAAATTAGAGTGCAATGTGCGCGGATAAACCCACAAATGTTGATGTCTCCTTGCTTCTGTTTGTTTTAAATTTAATTTATATTTATTATTAGAGTAATATTCCATTGTGTACGTGGACCACTTCTTCTTGGTTCATTCCTCGGTTGATGGACATTTTCATTGCTTCCAAATGCTGGCTATGGTAAATCTTGCTGGCGTACAGGTTTGCCAGCCTGTGACTTTTTGATTCTCATTTTCTCAGGTGATAGGCCAAGAAGTGATTGTGATTGATTGACTGGTAGCTCAATGTTTCCCTTTTCAAAGCACCTACATTGTGTTTTCATTAGTGGCTCTTTACATGCCCCACCTTACAACCGAGGGTACGCATTTCTCCGCACTCCCTTCACCGTTTATTTTTTCCAGCATTATTCCTAATGGCCATTCTGACCGCTGTGAGCTGATAGGGTTTTGTAATATGGGTATGCAAATCATTAAAATTTTTAAAATTCATCATATTCCTATGCCTTTTTGTTTTCTCTTAAAAGAAAAAACCGTGAGTACAATATAGCTCTTGAAATTCTCTTCTTCGAAGGTTGCCCTCTCCTGAAGTTTTTGGTCGATTTTTGACCCCAGAAATTTTCTGGAGGGCACGTGCCATTTACAGAACTGCAAGTTGGTGAAAATTTAGTCACCTTTTGCAGTGGGTTCAAAGCTGCTGTTTTGGGAAACGGCCACAAGGAGGTAGCATTTCTCCATTCCCCAATCTGGGAACTAGGGCAGCAGAGCCTTTCTGGAAGTCATTGTCCTAGGTTGTAAATTAGAATGGAATTTGCCAGGAGAAATCCCCATATGTTTTTGTCTCATTACTTCTTCTTGGTTTTTAAAATTTTTTTAATCTGGGTAAAGTTTAGAATATTGTTTGTCCTAGGTGTACACAATCTGGTTCATTTGTACATTATGTATGTCTATTAATGTACAGATGCTCTTCCCATGTAAAGTATTAGTGTTCTGTCGACCTCCCTTGTTATATATTCGGTCTTTTTGATACATGTATATAATATGTATTTGTATATGTATAGTAACACTTATCTTCATTTCTCAATTTCCCCCCTCCTTTCCTTTTCGATGAGCATAGTTTGTTTTCTAAGCCTGTGAGTGTCTTTCTCTTTGGAAATATGTTCATCTGTGTCAGTTATTAGATAATGCCATAAGTGATAATATAGGATATAGGTCTTTTGCTTTCCGACCTACTTCATGTTTTTTGATTATCTCCAGGCTCATGTATGGTGCCCCAAAGAGCAGTGCTTCAATATTTTCCATGGTTAATATTCCATTGTGTACATGGACCACTTCTTCTTGTTGCATTCCTCTGTTGATGGACATTTTCATTGCTTCCAAGTGTTGCCTATGGTAAATATTGCTGGAGTGCAGGATTGCCAGCCTGTGATTTTTTTTTTTCCAGCCTGTGATTATTGATTTTCATTTTCTCAGGTGATAGACCCAGCAGTGGGTATGATTGATTGACTGGTATGGTAGCTCAACGTTTACCTTTTCAAGGCACCTCAATTGTGCTTTCATTAGTGGCTCTTACCACGTCCCCCTTATAATCGAGGGTACGCATTTCTCCACAATCACGTCAGCATTTATTGTTTGCAGCATTTTTGTTGATGGGCATTCTGACTGGTGTGAGCTGACAGGCTTTTGTAATTTGGGTTTACATGTCTGTAAAAATTCCTACAATTCATCATTTTTCCACGCCTTTTTCTTTTCTGTTAAAAGTAAAAAGAAAAAAAGTGTTAGTATTATATACCTCTTCAAATATTCTTTTTGAAAGGTTGCACCCTAGAATTTTTGGTCGATTTTCGACCTCAGTATTTTTTGGAGGGCAGGTGTCATTTACAGAACTGCAATTGGTGAATATTTAGTGACCTTTTGAAGTTGCTTTAAAGCTGCTGTTGTGGGAAACGGCCACAAGGATGCAGCATTTCTCCATTCCCCAATCTGGGTACTAGGGCAGCAGAGCCGTTCTGGAAGTCGTTTGCCTAGGTTGTAAATTTGAATGGAATGTGCCAGGAAAACCCCCCATAAGTTTATGTCTCATTACTCCTAGTTCGTTGTTTTAATTTTTTCAATTGGGGTAATGGTTAGAATGTTGCTTGTGCAAGGTGTACACACTCTGGTTCATCTACATATCCTATATGCCTATTTATGTAGAGATTCTCTTCCCGTGTAAATTATTACAGAGTGTTCCGTAAACCTTCCTTGCTATATGGTCGGTCTCTTTGATATATGCATATAATATGTATTTGTATACACATGGTAACGCTAATCTTCATTTATCCATTCCCCCCACCTTTCCTTTTAGATAAGCATAGTTTTTTTAATAAGTCTGTGATTGACTTTCTCTGTGGAAATATGTTCATTTGTGTCAGTTATTAGATAACGCCTATAAGTGATATCATAGGATATAGGACTTTTGCTTTCCGACTTACCTCATGTTCTGTGATTATCTCCAAGATCATCTATGGTGCCTCAAAGAGCAGTGTTTCATTGTTTTCCATGGCTAGTAGTCATTGTGTACATGGACCACTTCTTCTTTATCCTTTCATCTGTTGATGGACATTTTGGTTGCTTCACTGTCTTGTCTATTGTGAATAAGGCTGAAGTGCAGCTTTTGCAGCCCGGGTCTTCTTCATTCTGGTCTTCTCAGGTGAGAGGCCCATTGGTGCGCCTGCTGGATTGAATGGTACCTCAATTTTTCCTTTTAAACGCAGCTCCTTTCTGTTCTCATTATTAGCGTTTAACCCTTTTACATCTCACCAGCAGCTAGAGGGTACACAGTTCTCTAAAACCTCTTCTGCGTTTATTGTTTGTAGACTTTTTTCCAATGATCAGTCGACTGGTGTGAGTTGAAAACTTTTTGTAGATTAGATTGCATGAGTCTAATACTTCCTGAGGTTGAGCTTTTATCCATTTTCCTTTCTTTAAAAAGAGAGTGAGTAAAACTTGCCTCTTCATAGTAACTTCTTCAAAATTCTGCCTGTTTTGAATTTTCTTTATCCATTCCCTACCTCAGCACAATTTTGAGGGCAGGTGTCCTTTACAGCCTTGAGTCATTTTGAATGGCAAGTGACCATTAGCTGTGGGTTAAAAGCTGCTCTTGCGGGAATTGGCCACAAGGCGGCAGCATTTCTCCTTTACCAAATCTGGTTAATAGGGCAACAGAGCCTTACTGGAAGTGGTGTTCTAGGTTGTAAATTAGAATGGAATGTGCGAGGAAAAAGCCCTTTAAGTTTATGTCTCATTACTTCTTGTTGGTATTTTTAACTTAATTTTTATTTTTTGTCACAGCAAACTTGATTACAATGTTTTGTTTGTTCTAGGTGTGCAAGATGTGGTTCTTTCACACATATACATATATCTATTCCTCTTCGGATCCTTTTCCCATGTAGGTTATGACACAATGTTGAGTAGTCTTCTCTTGGTATTGCGTAGGTCTTTGGTGATTATATATTTCACATGTGTTTGTATCTCTCTGTTAACCTCAATATGGTCATGTATCCAATCCTCACACCTTACTATTTGGTGAACCATAAGTTTTTTTATTGATTCTTTGATAGTGTTTCTCTGTGGAAATATCTTTGTTTGTATCATTTTTTAGGTAACCCCTATATGTGATATGATAGGATATGTGTCTTTTGCTTTTTCACTTACTCCAAGTTGCGTGATTACTTCTAGACTCATCTATAGTGCTGCAAATGGCATTGTTTCATTTTTTCACTAGATCATATTCCATCTGTACAGGTAGAAGTTGTTCTTTGTCCACCCATCTGTCGGTGGACTTTTTGGTTACTTCCATATCTTGGTTACTGTAACACTATGCAATGCCGATTTGCGTGCCTGTGTCCTTCCAATTCTGTCTTCTTAGTTTATAGGTCCAGGAATAGGTCTGCTGGATCATATGGTAGCTCAATGTTTACCTTTTAAAGGCACCTCTATTCTGTTCACCTTAGTGGCTCTTTCCAGGTTACGTCCCACTTAAAGTGGAGGGTATGTATTTCTTCCCAGCACCTTCAGCATTTATTCTTTGCAGTTTTTGCTGATGGTTATTCTGAGTGGTGTGAGCTGATACCTCTTTGTGGTTGAATTTGCATGAGTCTCATAATGCATTGAAATTGCGCTTTAAGACATATCCTTTTTATTTTTCCAGCTGTGATTAGAGCTTATTTCTTCAAAGTGTTTTCTTAAAGTATGTGTCACCATTTGAAATATTTTGGCCATTATCTCCCTCAAGGCATTTTGAGGGCAGGTTTCATTTACAGCCCTGCACTACTTGTTCATATGAAGTGACCATTAGCTCAGGCTTTTAACCTGCTTTTGCAGGTATCGGCCAAAGAGCAGCAGCCTTTCTACGTTCCCCATGCTCGTACTAGGGAAACAGACCTACCGGCCAGTGGTGTTCTTCGGTTATAAATTAGAGTGCAATGTGCGCGGATAAACCCACAAATGTTGATGTCTCCTTGCTTCTGTTTGTTTTAAATTTAATTTATATTTATTATTAGAGTAATATTCCATTGTGTACGTGGACCACTTCTTCTTGGTTCATTCCTCGGTTGATGGACATTTTCATTGCTTCCAAATGCTGGCTATGGTAAATCTTGCTGGCGTACAGGTTTGCCAGCCTGTGACTTTTTGATTCTCATTTTCTCAGGTGATAGGCCAAGAAGTGATTGTGATTGATTGACTGGTAGCTCAATGTTTCCCTTTTCAAAGCACCTACATTGTGTTTTCATTAGTGGCTCTTTACATGCCCCACCTTACAACCGAGGGTACGCATTTCTCCGCACTCCCTTCACCGTTTATTTTTTCCAGCATTATTCCTAATGGCCATTCTGACCGCTGTGAGCTGATAGGTTTTTGTAATATGGGTATGCAAATCATTAAAATTTTTAAAATTCATCATATTCCTATGCCTTTTTGTTTTCTCTTAAAAGAAAAAACCGTGAGTACAATATAGCTCTTGAAATTCTCTTCTTCGAAGGTTGCCCTCTCCTGAAGTTTTTGGTCGATTTTTGACCCCAGAAATTTTCTGGAGGGCACGTGCCATTTACAGAACTGCAAGTTGGTGAAAATTTAGTCACCTTTTGCAGTGGGTTCAAAGCTGCTGTTTTGGGAAACGGCCACAAGGAGGTAGCATTTCTCCATTCCCCAATCTGGGAACTAGGGCAGCAGAGCCTTTCTGGAAGTCATTGTCCTAGGTTGTAAATTAGAATGGAATTTGCCAGGAGAAATCCCCATATGTTTTTGTCTCATTACTTCTTCTTGGTTTTTAAAATTTTTTTAATCTGGGTAAAGTTTAGAATATTGTTTGTCCTAGGTGTACACAATCTGGTTCATTTGTACATTATGTATGTCTATTAATGTACAGATGCTCTTCCCATGTAAAGTATTAGTGTTCTGTCAACCTCCCTTGTTATATATTCGGTCTTTTTGATACATGTATATAATATGTATTTGTATATGTATAGTAACACTTATCTTCATTTCTCAATTTCCCCCCTCCTTTCCTTTTCGATGAGCATAGTTTGTTTTCTAAGCCTGTGAGTGTCTTTCTCTTTGGAAATATGTTCATCTGTGTCAGTTATTAGATAATGCCATAAGTGATAATATAGGATATAGGTCTTTTGCTTTCCGACCTACTTCATGTTTTTTGATTATCTCCAGGCTCATGTATGGTGCCCCAAAGAGCAGTGCTTCAATATTTTCCATGGTTAATATTCCATTGTGTACATGGACCACTTCTTCTTGTTGCATTCCTCTGTTGATGGACATTTTCGTTGCTTCCAAGTGTTGCCTATGGTAAATATTGCTGGAGTGCAGGATTGCCAGCCTGTGATTTTTTTTTTTTCCAGCCTGTGATTATTGATTTTCATTTTCTCAGGTGATAGACCCAGCAGTGGGTATGATTGATTGACTGGTATGGTAGCTCAACGTTTACCTTTTCAAGGCACCTCAATTGTGCTTTCATTAGTGGCTCTTACCACGTCCCCCTTATAATCGAGGGTACGCATTTCTCCACAATCACGTCAGCATTTATTGTTTGCAGCATTTTTGTTGATGGGCATTCTGACTGGTGTGAGCTGACAGGCTTTTGTAATTTGGGTTTACATGTCTGTAAAAATTCCTACAATTCATCATTTTTCCACGCCTTTTTCTTTTCTGTTAAAAGAAAAAAAGTGTTAGTATTATATACCTCTTCAAATATTCTTTTTGAAAGGTTGCACCCTAGAATTTCTGGTCGATTTTCGACCTCAGTATTTTTTGGAGGGCAGGTGTCATTTACAGAACTGCAATTGGTGAATATTTAGTGACCTTTTGAAGTTGCTTTAAAGCTGCTGTTGTGGGAAACGGCCACAAGGATGCAGCATTTCTCCATTCCCAAATCTGGGTACTAGGGCAGCAGAGCCGTTCTGGAAGTCGTTTGCCTAGGTTGTAAATTTGAATGGAATGTGCCAGGAAAACCCCCCATAAGTTTATGTCTCATTACTCCTAGTTCGTTGTTTTAATTTTTTCAATTGGGGTAATGGTTAGAATGTTGCTTGTGCAAGGTGTACACACTCTGGTTCATCTACATATCCTATATGCCTATTTATGTAGAGATTCTCTTCCCGTGTAAATTATTACAGAGTGTTCCGTAAACCTTCCTTGCTATATGGTCGGTCTCTTTGATATATGCATATAATATGTATTTGTATACACATGGTAACGCTAATCTTCATTTATCCATTCCCCCCACCTTTCCTTTTAGATAAGCATAGTTTTTTTAATAAGTCTGTGATTGACTTTCTCTGTGGAAATATGTTCATTTGTGTCAGTTATTAGATAACGCCTATAAGTGATATCATAGGATATAGGACTTTTGCTTTCCGACTTACCTCATGTTCTGTGATTATCTCCAAGATCATCTATGGTGCCTCAAAGAGCAGTGTTTCATTGTTTTCCATGGCTAGTATTCATTGTGTACATGGACCACTTCTTCTTTATCCTTTCATCTGTTGATGGACATTTTGGTTGCTTCACTGTCTTGTCTATTGTGAATAAGGCTGAAGTGCAGCTTTTGCAGCCCGGGTCTTCTTCATTCTGGTCTTCTCAGGTGAGAGGCCCATTGGTGCGCCTGCTGGATTGAATGGTACCTCAATTTTTCCTTTTAAACGCAGCTCCTTTCTGTTCTCATTATTAGCGTTTAACCCTTTTACATCTCACCAGCAGCTAGAGGGTACACAGTTCTCTAAAACCTCTTCTGCGTTTATTGTTTGTAGACTTTTTTCCAATGATCAGTCGACTGGTGTGAGTTGAAAACTTTTTGTAGATTAGATTGCATGAGTCTAATACTTCCTGAGGTTGAGCTTTTATCCATTTTCCTTTCTTTAAAAAGAGAGTGAGTAAAACTTGCCTCTTCATAGTAACTTCTTCAAAATTCTGCCTGTTTTGAATTTTCTTTATCCATTCCCTACCTCAGCACAATTTTGAGGGCAGGTGTCCTTTACAGCCTTGAGTCATTTTGAATGGCAAGTGACCATTAGCTGTGGGTTAAAAGCTGCTCTTGCGGGAATTGGCCACAAGGCGGCAGCATTTCTCCTTTACCAAATCTGGTTAATAGGGCAACAGAGCCTTACTGGAAGTGGTGTTCTAGGTTGTAAATTAGAATGGAATGTGCGAGGAAAAAGCCCTTTAAGTTTATGTCTCATTACTTCTTGTTGGTATTTTTAACTTAATTTTTATTTTTTGTCACAGCAAACTTGATTACAATGTTTTGTTTGTTCTAGGTGTGCAAGATGTGGTTCTTTCACACATATACATATATCTATTCCTCTTCGGATCCTTTTCCCATGTAGGTTATGACACAATGTTGAGTAGTCTTCTCTTGGTATTGCGTAGGTCTTTGGTGATTATATATTTCACATGTGTTTGTATCTCTCTGTTAACCTCAATATGGTCATGTATCCAATCCTCACACCTTACTATTTGGTGAACCATAAGTTTTTTTATTGATTCTTTGATAGTGTTTCTCTGTGGAAATATCTTTGTTTGTATCATTTTTTAGGTAACCCCTATATGTGATATGATAGGATATGTGTCTTTTGCTTTTTCACTTACTCCAAGTTGCGTGATTACTTCTAGACTCATCTATAGTGCTGCAAATGGCATTGTTTCATTTTTTCACTAGATCATATTCCATCTGTACAGGTAGAAGTTGTTCTTTGTCCACCCATCTGTCGGTGGACTTTTTGGTTACTTCCATATCTTGGTTACTGTAACACTATGCAATGCCGATTTGCGTGCCTGTGTCCTTCCAATTCTGTCTTCTTAGTTTATAGGTCCAGGAATAGGTCTGCTGGATCATATGGTAGCTCAATGTTTACCTTTTAAAGGCACCTCTATTCTGTTCACCTTAGTGGCTCTTTCCAGGTTACGTCCCACTTAAAGTGGAGGGTATGTATTTCTTCCCAGCACCTTCAGCATTTATTCTTTGCAGTTTTTGCTGATGGTTATTCTGAGTGGTGTGAGCTGATACCTCTTTGTGGTTGAATTTGCATGAGTCTCATAATGCATTGAAATTGCGCTTTAAGACATATCCTTTTTATTTTTCCAGCTGTGATTAGAGCTTATTTCTTCAAAGTGTTTTCTTAAAGTATGTGTCACCATTTGAAATATTTTGGCCATTATCTCCCTCAAGGCATTTTGAGGGCAGGTTTCATTTACAGCCCTGCACTACTTGTTCATATGAAGTGACCATTAGCTCAGGCTTTTAACCTGCTTTTGCAGGTATCGGCCAAAGAGCAGCAGCCTTTCTACGTTCCCCATGCTCGTACTAGGGAAACAGACCTACCGGCCAGTGGTGTTCTTCGGTTATAAATTAGAGTGCAATGTGCGCGGATAAACCCACAAATGTTGATGTCTCCTTGCTTCTGTTTGTTTTAAATTTAATTTATATTTATTATTAGAGTAATATTCCATTGTGTACGTGGACCACTTCTTCTTGGTTCATTCCTCGGTTGATGGACATTTTCATTGCTTCCAAATGCTGGCTATGGTAAATCTTGCTGGCGTACAGGTTTGCCAGCCTGTGACTTTTTGATTCTCATTTTCTCAGGTGATAGGCCAAGAAGTGATTGTGATTGATTGACTGGTAGCTCAATGTTTCCCTTTTCAAAGCACCTACATTGTGTTTTCATTAGTGGCTCTTTACATGCCCCACCTTACAACCGAGGGTACGCATTTCTCCGCACTCCCTTCACCGTTTATTTTTTCCAGCATTATTCCTAATGGCCATTCTGACCGCTGTGAGCTGATAGGTTTTTGTAATATGGGTATGCAAATCATTAAAATTTTTAAAATTCATCATATTCCTATGCCTTTTTGTTTTCTCTTAAAAGAAAAAACCGTGAGTACAATATAGCTCTTGAAATTCTCTTCTTCGAAGGTTGCCCTCTCCTGAAGTTTTTGGTCGATTTTTGACCCCAGAAATTTTCTGGAGGGCACGTGCCATTTACAGAACTGCAAGTTGGTGAAAATTTAGTCACCTTTTGCAGTGGGTTCAAAGCTGCTGTTTTGGGAAACGGCCACAAGGAGGTAGCATTTCTCCATTCCCCAATCTGGGAACTAGGGCAGCAGAGCCTTTCTGGAAGTCATTGTCCTAGGTTGTAAATTAGAATGGAATTTGCCAGGAGAAATCCCCATATGTTTTTGTCTCATTACTTCTTCTTGGTTTTTAAAATTTTTTTAATCTGGGTAAAGTTTAGAATATTGTTTGTCCTAGGTGTACACAATCTGGTTCATTTGTACATTATGTATGTCTATTAATGTACAGATGCTCTTCCCATGTAAAGTATTAGTGTTCTGTCGACCTCCCTTGTTATATATTCGGTCTTTTTGATACATGTATATAATATGTATTTGTATATGTATAGTAACACTTATCTTCATTTCTCAATTTCCCCCCTCCTTTCCTTTTCGATGAGCATAGTTTGTTTTCTAAGCCTGTGAGTGTCTTTCTCTTTGGAAATATGTTCATCTGTGTCAGTTATTAGATAATGCCATAAGTGATAATATAGGATATAGGTCTTTTGCTTTCCGACCTACTTCATGTTTTTTGATTATCTCCAGGCTCATGTATGGTGCCCCAAAGAGCAGTGCTTCAATATTTTCCATGGTTAATATTCCATTGTGTACATGGACCACTTCTTCTTGTTGCATTCCTCTGTTGATGGACATTTTCATTGCTTCCAAGTGTTGCCTATGGTAAATATTGCTGGAGTGCAGGATTGCCAGCCTGTGATTTTTTTTTTTTCCAGCCTGTGATTATTGATTTTCATTTTCTCAGGTGATAGACCCAGCAGTGGGTATGATTGATTGACTGGTATGGTAGCTCAACGTTTACCTTTTCAAGGCACCTCAATTGTGCTTTCATTAGTGGCTCTTACCACGTCCCCCTTATAATCGAGGGTACGCATTTCTCCACAATCACGTCAGCATTTATTGTTTGCAGCATTTTTGTTGATGGGCATTCTGACTGGTGTGAGCTGACAGGCTTTTGTAATTTGGGTTTACATGTCTGTAAAAATTCCTACAATTCATCATTTTTCCACGCCTTTTTCTTTTCTGTTAAAAGTAAAAAGAAAAAAAGTGTTAGTATTATATACCTCTTCAAATATTCTTTTTGAAAGGTTGCACCCTAGAATTTTTGGTCGATTTTCGACCTCAGTATTTTTTGGAGGGCAGGTGTCATTTACAGAACTGCAATTGGTGAATATTTAGTGACCTTTTGAAGTTGCTTTAAAGCTGCTGTTGTGGGAAACGGCCACAAGGATGCAGCATTTCTCCATTCCCCAATCTGGGTACTAGGGCAGCAGAGCCGTTCTGGAAGTCGTTTGCCTAGGTTGTAAATTTGAATGGAATGTGCCAGGAAAACCCCCCATAAGTTTATGTCTCATTACTCCTAGTTCGTTGTTTTAATTTTTTCAATTGGGGTAATGGTTAGAATGTTGCTTGTGCAAGGTGTACACACTCTGGTTCATCTACATATCCTATATGCCTATTTATGTAGAGATTCTCTTCCCGTGTAAATTATTACAGAGTGTTCCGTAAACCTTCCTTGCTATATGGTCGGTCTCTTTGATATATGCATATAATATGTATTTGTATACACATGGTAACGCTAATCTTCATTTATCCATTCCCCCCACCTTTCCTTTTAGATAAGCATAGTTTTTTTAATAAGTCTGTGATTGACTTTCTCTGTGGAAATATGTTCATTTGTGTCAGTTATTAGATAACGCCTATAAGTGATATCATAGGATATAGGACTTTTGCTTTCCGACTTACCTCATGTTCTGTGATTATCTCCAAGATCATCTATGGTGCCTCAAAGAGCAGTGTTTCATTGTTTTCCATGGCTAGTATTCATTGTGTACATGGACCACTTCTTCTTTATCCTTTCATCTGTTGATGGACATTTTGGTTGCTTCACTGTCTTGTCTATTGTGAATAAGGCTGAAGTGCAGCTTTTGCAGCCCGGGTCTTCTTCATTCTGGTCTTCTCAGGTGAGAGGCCCATTGGTGCGCCTGCTGGATTGAATGGTACCTCAATTTTTCCTTTTAAACGCAGCTCCTTTCTGTTCTCATTATTAGCGTTTAACCCTTTTACATCTCACCAGCAGCTAGAGGGTACACAGTTCTCTAAAACCTCTTCTGCGTTTATTGTTTGTAGACTTTTTTCCAATGATCAGTCGACTGGTGTGAGTTGAAAACTTTTTGTAGATTAGATTGCATGAGTCTAATACTTCCTGAGGTTGAGCTTTTATCCATTTTCCTTTCTTTAAAAAGAGAGTGAGTAAAACTTGCCTCTTCATAGTAACTTCTTCAAAATTCTGCCTGTTTTGAATTTTCTTTATCCATTCCCTACCTCAGCACAATTTTGAGGGCAGGTGTCCTTTACAGCCTTGAGTCATTTTGAATGGCAAGTGACCATTAGCTGTGGGTTAAAAGCTGCTCTTGCGGGAATTGGCCACAAGGCGGCAGCATTTCTCCTTTACCAAATCTGGTTAATAGGGCAACAGAGCCTTACTGGAAGTGGTGTTCTAGGTTGTAAATTAGAATGGAATGTGCGAGGAAAAAGCCCTTTAAGTTTATGTCTCATTACTTCTTGTTGGTATTTTTAACTTAATTTTTATTTTTTGTCACAGCAAACTTGATTACAATGTTTTGTTTGTTCTAGGTGTGCAAGATGTGGTTCTTTCACACATATACATATATCTATTCCTCTTCGGATCCTTTTCCCATGTAGGTTATGACACAATGTTGAGTAGTCTTCTCTTGGTATTGCGTAGGTCTTTGGTGATTATATATTTCACATGTGTTTGTATCTCTCTGTTAACCTCAATATGGTCATGTATCCAATCCTCACACCTTACTATTTGGTGAACCATAAGTTTTTTTATTGATTCTTTGATAGTGTTTCTCTGTGGAAATATCTTTGTTTGTATCATTTTTTAGGTAACCCCTATATGTGATATGATAGGATATGTGTCTTTTGCTTTTTCACTTACTCCAAGTTGCGTGATTACTTCTAGACTCATCTATAGTGCTGCAAATGGCATTGTTTCATTTTTTCACTAGATCATATTCCATCTGTACAGGTAGAAGTTGTTCTTTGTCCACCCATCTGTCGGTGGACTTTTTGGTTACTTCCATATCTTGGTTACTGTAACACTATGCAATGCCGATTTGCGTGCCTGTGTCCTTCCAATTCTGTCTTCTTAGTTTATAGGTCCAGGAATAGGTCTGCTGGATCATATGGTAGCTCAATGTTTACCTTTTAAAGGCACCTCTATTCTGTTCACCTTAGTGGCTCTTTCCAGGTTACGTCCCACTTAAAGTGGAGGGTATGTATTTCTTCCCAGCACCTTCAGCATTTATTCTTTGCAGTTTTTGCTGATGGTTATTCTGAGTGGTGTGAGCTGATACCTCTTTGTGGTTGAATTTGCATGAGTCTCATAATGCATTGAAATTGCGCTTTAAGACATATCCTTTTTATTTTTCCAGCTGTGATTAGAGCTTATTTCTTCAAAGTGTTTTCTTAAAGTATGTGTCACCATTTGAAATATTTTGGCCATTATCTCCCTCAAGGCATTTTGAGGGCAGGTTTCATTTACAGCCCTGCACTACTTGTTCATATGAAGTGACCATTAGCTCAGGCTTTTAACCTGCTTTTGCAGGTATCGGCCAAAGAGCAGCAGCCTTTCTACGTTCCCCATGCTCGTACTAGGGAAACAGACCTACCGGCCAGTGGTGTTCTTCGGTTATAAATTAGAGTGCAATGTGCGCGGATAAACCCACAAATGTTGATGTCTCCTTGCTTCTGTTTGTTTTAAATTTAATTTATATTTATTATTAGAGTAATATTCCATTGTGTACGTGGACCACTTCTTCTTGGTTCATTCCTCGGTTGATGGACATTTTCATTGCTTCCAAATGCTGGCTATGGTAAATCTTGCTGGCGTACAGGTTTGCCAGCCTGTGACTTTTTGATTCTCATTTTCTCAGGTGATAGGCCAAGAAGTGATTGTGATTGATTGACTGGTAGCTCAATGTTTCCCTTTTCAAAGCACCTACATTGTGTTTTCATTAGTGGCTCTTTACATGCCCCACCTTACAACCGAGGGTACGCATTTCTCCGCACTCCCTTCACCGTTTATTTTTTCCAGCATTATTCCTAATGGCCATTCTGACCGCTGTGAGCTGATAGGGTTTTGTAATATGGGTATGCAAATCATTAAAATTTTTAAAATTCATCATATTCCTATGCCTTTTTGTTTTCTCTTAAAAGAAAAAACCGTGAGTACAATATAGCTCTTGAAATTCTCTTCTTCGAAGGTTGCCCTCTCCTGAAGTTTTTGGTCGATTTTTGACCCCAGAAATTTTCTGGAGGGCACGTGCCATTTACAGAACTGCAAGTTGGTGAAAATTTAGTCACCTTTTGCAGTGGGTTCAAAGCTGCTGTTTTGGGAAACGGCCACAAGGAGGTAGCATTTCTCCATTCCCCAATCTGGGAACTAGGGCAGCAGAGCCTTTCTGGAAGTCATTGTCCTAGGTTGTAAATTAGAATGGAATTTGCCAGGAGAAATCCCCATATGTTTTTGTCTCATTACTTCTTCTTGGTTTTTAAAATTTTTTTAATCTGGGTAAAGTTTAGAATATTGTTTGTCCTAGGTGTACACAATCTGGTTCATTTGTACATTATGTATGTCTATTAATGTACAGATGCTCTTCCCATGTAAAGTATTAGTGTTCTGTCGACCTCCCTTGTTATATATTCGGTCTTTTTGATACATGTATATAATATGTATTTGTATATGTATAGTAACACTTATCTTCATTTCTCAATTTCCCCCCTCCTTTCCTTTTCGATGAGCATAGTTTGTTTTCTAAGCCTGTGAGTGTCTTTCTCTTTGGAAATATGTTCATCTGTGTCAGTTATTAGATAATGCCATAAGTGATAATATAGGATATAGGTCTTTTGCTTTCCGACCTACTTCATGTTTTTTGATTATCTCCAGGCTCATGTATGGTGCCCCAAAGAGCAGTGCTTCAATATTTTCCATGGTTAATATTCCATTGTGTACATGGACCACTTCTTCTTGTTGCATTCCTCTGTTGATGGACATTTTCGTTGCTTCCAAGTGTTGCCTATGGTAAATATTGCTGGAGTGCAGGATTGCCAGCCTGTGATTTTTTTTTTTTTCCAGCCTGTGATTATTGATTTTCATTTTCTCAGGTGATAGACCCAGCAGTGGGTATGATTGATTGACTGGTATGGTAGCTCAACGTTTACCTTTTCAAGGCACCTCAATTGTGCTTTCATTAGTGGCTCTTACCACGTCCCCCTTATAATCGAGGGTACGCATTTCTCCACAATCACGTCAGCATTTATTGTTTGCAGCATTTTTGTTGATGGGCATTCTGACTGGTGTGAGCTGACAGGCTTTTGTAATTTGGGTTTACATGTCTGTAAAAATTCCTACAATTCATCATTTTTCCACGCCTTTTTCTTTTCTGTTAAAAGAAAAAAAGTGTTAGTATTATATACCTCTTCAAATATTCTTTTTGAAAGGTTGCACCCTAGAATTTCTGGTCGATTTTCGACCTCAGTATTTTTTGGAGGGCAGGTGTCATTTACAGAACTGCAATTGGTGAATATTTAGTGACCTTTTGAAGTTGCTTTAAAGCTGCTGTTGTGGGAAACGGCCACAAGGATGCAGCATTTCTCCATTCCCAAATCTGGGTACTAGGGCAGCAGAGCCGTTCTGGAAGTCGTTTGCCTAGGTTGTAAATTTGAATGGAATGTGCCAGGAAAACCCCCCATAAGTTTATGTCTCATTACTCCTAGTTCGTTGTTTTAATTTTTTCAATTGGGGTAATGGTTAGAATGTTGCTTGTGCAAGGTGTACACACTCTGGTTCATCTACATATCCTATATGCCTATTTATGTAGAGATTCTCTTCCCGTGTAAATTATTACAGAGTGTTCCGTAAACCTTCCTTGCTATATGGTCGGTCTCTTTGATATATGCATATAATATGTATTTGTATACACATGGTAACGCTAATCTTCATTTATCCATTCCCCCCACCTTTCCTTTTAGATAAGCATAGTTTTTTTAATAAGTCTGTGATTGACTTTCTCTGTGGAAATATGTTCATTTGTGTCAGTTATTAGATAACGCCTATAAGTGATATCATAGGATATAGGACTTTTGCTTTCCGACTTACCTCATGTTCTGTGATTATCTCCAAGATCATCTATGGTGCCTCAAAGAGCAGTGTTTCATTGTTTTCCATGGCTAGTAGTCATTGTGTACATGGACCACTTCTTCTTTATCCTTTCATCTGTTGATGGACATTTTGGTTGCTTCACTGTCTTGTCTATTGTGAATAAGGCTGAAGTGCAGCTTTTGCAGCCCGGGTCTTCTTCATTCTGGTCTTCTCAGGTGAGAGGCCCATTGGTGCGCCTGCTGGATTGAATGGTACCTCAATTTTTCCTTTTAAACGCAGCTCCTTTCTGTTCTCATTATTAGCGTTTAACCCTTTTACATCTCACCAGCAGCTAGAGGGTACACAGTTCTCTAAAACCTCTTCTGCGTTTATTGTTTGTAGACTTTTTTCCAATGATCAGTCGACTGGTGTGAGTTGAAAACTTTTTGTAGATTAGATTGCATGAGTCTAATACTTCCTGAGGTTGAGCTTTTATCCATTTTCCTTTCTTTAAAAAGAGAGTGAGTAAAACTTGCCTCTTCATAGTAACTTCTTCAAAATTCTGCCTGTTTTGAATTTTCTTTATCCATTCCCTACCTCAGCACAATTTTGAGGGCAGGTGTCCTTTACAGCCTTGAGTCATTTTGAATGGCAAGTGACCATTAGCTGTGGGTTAAAAGCTGCTCTTGCGGGAATTGGCCACAAGGCGGCAGCATTTCTCCTTTACCAAATCTGGTTAATAGGGCAACAGAGCCTTACTGGAAGTGGTGTTCTAGGTTGTAAATTAGAATGGAATGTGCGAGGAAAAAGCCCTTTAAGTTTATGTCTCATTACTTCTTGTTGGTATTTTTAACTTAATTTTTATTTTTTGTCACAGCAAACTTGATTACAATGTTTTGTTTGTTCTAGGTGTGCAAGATGTGGTTCTTTCACACATATACATATATCTATTCCTCTTCGGATCCTTTTCCCATGTAGGTTATGACACAATGTTGAGTAGTCTTCTCTTGGTATTGCGTAGGTCTTTGGTGATTATATATTTCACATGTGTTTGTATCTCTCTGTTAACCTCAATATGGTCATGTATCCAATCCTCACACCTTACTATTTGGTGAACCATAAGTTTTTTTATTGATTCTTTGATAGTGTTTCTCTGTGGAAATATCTTTGTTTGTATCATTTTTTAGGTAACCCCTATATGTGATATGATAGGATATGTGTCTTTTGCTTTTTCACTTACTCCAAGTTGCGTGATTACTTCTAGACTCATCTATAGTGCTGCAAATGGCATTGTTTCATTTTTTCACTAGATCATATTCCATCTGTACAGGTAGAAGTTGTTCTTTGTCCACCCATCTGTCGGTGGACTTTTTGGTTACTTCCATATCTTGGTTACTGTAACACTATGCAATGCCGATTTGCGTGCCTGTGTCCTTCCAATTCTGTCTTCTTAGTTTATAGGTCCAGGAATAGGTCTGCTGGATCATATGGTAGCTCAATGTTTACCTTTTAAAGGCACCTCTATTCTGTTCACCTTAGTGGCTCTTTCCAGGTTACGTCCCACTTAAAGTGGAGGGTATGTATTTCTTCCCAGCACCTTCAGCATTTATTCTTTGCAGTTTTTGCTGATGGTTATTCTGAGTGGTGTGAGCTGATACCTCTTTGTGGTTGAATTTGCATGAGTCTCATAATGCATTGAAATTGCGCTTTAAGACATATCCTTTTTTATTTTTCCAGCTGTGATTAGAGCTTATTTCTTCAAAGTGTTTTCTTAAAGTATGTGTCACCATTTGAAATATTTTGGCCATTATCTCCCTCAAGGCATTTTGAGGGCAGGTTTCATTTACAGCCCTGCACTACTTGTTCATATGAAGTGACCATTAGCTCAGGCTTTTAACCTGCTTTTGCAGGTATCGGCCAAAGAGCAGCAGCCTTTCTACGTTCCCCATGCTCGTACTAGGGAAACAGACCTACCGGCCAGTGGTGTTCTTCGGTTATAAATTAGAGTGCAATGTGCCCGGATAAACCCACAAATGTTGATGTCTCCTTGCTTCTGTTTGTTTTAAATTTAATTTATATTTATTATTAGAGTAATATTCCATTGTGTACGTGGACCACTTCTTCTTGGTTCATTCCTCGGTTGATGGATATTTTCATTGCTTCCAAGTGCTGGCTATGGTAAATCTTGCTGGCGTACAGGTTTGCCAGCCTGTGACTTTTTGATTCTCATTTTCTCAGGTGATAGGCCAAGAAGTGATTGTGATTGATTGACTGGTAGCTCAATGTTTCCCTTTTCAAAGCACCTACATTGTGTTTTCATTAGTGGCTCTTTACATGCCCCACCTTACAACCGAGGGTACGCATTTCTCCGCACTCCCTTCACCGTTTATTTTTTCCAGCATTATTCCTAATGGCCATTCTGACCGCTGTGAGCTGATAGGTTTTTGTAATATGGGTATGCAAATCATTAAAATTTTTAAAATTCATCATATTCCTATGCCTTTTTGTTTTCTCTTAAAAGAAAAAACCGTGAGTACAATATAGCTCTTGAAATTCTCTTCTTCGAAGGTTGCCCTCTCCTGAAGTTTTTGGTCGATTTTTGACCCCAGAAATTTTCTGGAGGGCACGTGCCATTTACAGAACTGCAAGTTGGTGAAAATTTAGTCACCTTTTGCAGTGGGTTCAAAGCTGCTGTTTTGGGAAACGGCCACAAGGAGGTAGCATTTCTCCATTCCCCAATCTGGGAACTAGGGCAGCAGAGCCTTTCTGGAAGTCATTGTCCTAGGTTGTAAATTAGAATGGAATTTGCCAGGAGAAATCCCCATATGTTTTTGTCTCATTACTTCTTCTTGGTTTTTAAAATTTTTTTAATCTGGGTAAAGTTTAGAATATTGTTTGTCCTAGGTGTACACAATCTGGTTCATTTGTACATTATGTATGTCTATTAATGTACAGATGCTCTTCCCATGTAAAGTATTAGTGTTCTGTCGACCTCCCTTGTTATATATTCGGTCTTTTTGATACATGTATATAATATGTATTTGTATATGTATAGTAACACTTATCTTCATTTCTCAATTTCCCCCCTCCTTTCCTTTTCGATGAGCATAGTTTGTTTTCTAAGCCTGTGAGTGTCTTTCTCTTTGGAAATATGTTCATCTGTGTCAGTTATTAGATAATGCCATAAGTGATAATATAGGATATAGGTCTTTTGCTTTCCGACCTACTTCATGTTTTTTGATTATCTCCAGGCTCATGTATGGTGCCCCAAAGAGCAGTGCTTCAATATTTTCCATGGTTAATATTCCATTGTGTACATGGACCACTTCTTCTTGTTGCATTCCTCTGTTGATGGACATTTTCGTTGCTTCCAAGTGTTGCCTATGGTAAATATTGCTGGAGTGCAGGATTGCCAGCCTGTGATTTTTTTTTTTTCCAGCCTGTGATTATTGATTTTCATTTTCTCAGGTGATAGACCCAGCAGTGGGTATGATTGATTGACTGGTATGGTAGCTCAACGTTTACCTTTTCAAGGCACCTCAATTGTGCTTTCATTAGTGGCTCTTACCACGTCCCCCTTATAATCGAGGGTACGCATTTCTCCACAATCACGTCAGCATTTATTGTTTGCAGCATTTTTGTTGATGGGCATTCTGACTGGTGTGAGCTGACAGGCTTTTGTAATTTGGGTTTACATGTCTGTAAAAATTCCTACAATTCATCATTTTTCCACGCCTTTTTCTTTTCTGTTAAAAGAAAAAAAGTGTTAGTATTATATACCTCTTCAAATATTCTTTTTGAAAGGTTGCACCCTAGAATTTCTGGTCGATTTTCGACCTCAGTATTTTTTGGAGGGCAGGTGTCATTTACAGAACTGCAATTGGTGAATATTTAGTGACCTTTTGAAGTTGCTTTAAAGCTGCTGTTGTGGGAAACGGCCACAAGGATGCAGCATTTCTCCATTCCCAAATCTGGGTACTAGGGCAGCAGAGCCGTTCTGGAAGTCGTTTGCCTAGGTTGTAAATTTGAATGGAATGTGCCAGGAAAACCCCCCATAAGTTTATGTCTCATTACTCCTAGTTCGTTGTTTTAATTTTTTCAATTGGGGTAATGGTTAGAATGTTGCTTGTGCAAGGTGTACACACTCTGGTTCATCTACATATCCTATATGCCTATTTATGTAGAGATTCTCTTCCCGTGTAAATTATTACAGAGTGTTCCGTAAACCTTCCTTGCTATATGGTCGGTCTCTTTGATATATGCATATAATATGTATTTGTATACACATGGTAACGCTAATCTTCATTTATCCATTCCCCCCACCTTTCCTTTTAGATAAGCATAGTTTTTTTAATAAGTCTGTGATTGACTTTCTCTGTGGAAATATGTTCATTTGTGTCAGTTATTAGATAACGCCTATAAGTGATATCATAGGATATAGGACTTTTGCTTTCCGACTTACCTCATGTTCTGTGATTATCTCCAAGATCATCTATGGTGCCTCAAAGAGCAGTGTTTCATTGTTTTCCATGGCTAGTATTCATTGTGTACATGGACCACTTCTTCTTTATCCTTTCATCTGTTGATGGACATTTTGGTTGCTTCACTGTCTTGTCTATTGTGAATAAGGCTGAAGTGCAGCTTTTGCAGCCCGGGTCTTCTTCATTCTGGTCTTCTCAGGTGAGAGGCCCATTGGTGCGCCTGCTGGATTGAATGGTACCTCAATTTTTCCTTTTAAACGCAGCTCCTTTCTGTTCTCATTATTAGCGTTTAACCCTTTTACATCTCACCAGCAGCTAGAGGGTACACAGTTCTCTAAAACCTCTTCTGCGTTTATTGTTTGTAGACTTTTTTCCAATGATCAGTCGACTGGTGTGAGTTGAAAACTTTTTGTAGATTAGATTGCATGAGTCTAATACTTCCTGAGGTTGAGCTTTTATCCATTTTCCTTTCTTTAAAAAGAGAGTGAGTAAAACTTGCCTCTTCATAGTAACTTCTTCAAAATTCTGCCTGTTTTGAATTTTCTTTATCCATTCCCTACCTCAGCACAATTTTGAGGGCAGGTGTCCTTTACAGCCTTGAGTCATTTTGAATGGCAAGTGACCATTAGCTGTGGGTTAAAAGCTGCTCTTGCGGGAATTGGCCACAAGGCGGCAGCATTTCTCCTTTACCAAATCTGGTTAATAGGGCAACAGAGCCTTACTGGAAGTGGTGTTCTAGGTTGTAAATTAGAATGGAATGTGCGAGGAAAAAGCCCTTTAAGTTTATGTCTCATTACTTCTTGTTGGTATTTTTAACTTAATTTTTATTTTTTGTCACAGCAAACTTGATTACAATGTTTTGTTTGTTCTAGGTGTGCAAGATGTGGTTCTTTCACACATATACATATATCTATTCCTCTTCGGATCCTTTTCCCATGTAGGTTATGACACAATGTTGAGTAGTCTTCTCTTGGTATTGCGTAGGTCTTTGGTGATTATATATTTCACATGTGTTTGTATCTCTCTGTTAACCTCAATATGGTCATGTATCCAATCCTCACACCTTACTATTTGGTGAACCATAAGTTTTTTTATTGATTCTTTGATAGTGTTTCTCTGTGGAAATATCTTTGTTTGTATCATTTTTTAGGTAACCCCTATATGTGATATGATAGGATATGTGTCTTTTGCTTTTTCACTTACTCCAAGTTGCGTGATTACTTCTAGACTCATCTATAGTGCTGCAAATGGCATTGTTTCATTTTTTCACTAGATCATATTCCATCTGTACAGGTAGAAGTTGTTCTTTGTCCACCCATCTGTCGGTGGACTTTTTGGTTACTTCCATATCTTGGTTACTGTAACACTATGCAATGCCGATTTGCGTGCCTGTGTCCTTCCAATTCTGTCTTCTTAGTTTATAGGTCCAGGAATAGGTCTGCTGGATCATATGGTAGCTCAATGTTTACCTTTTAAAGGCACCTCTATTCTGTTCACCTTAGTGGCTCTTTCCAGGTTACGTCCCACTTAAAGTGGAGGGTATGTATTTCTTCCCAGCACCTTCAGCATTTATTCTTTGCAGTTTTTGCTGATGGTTATTCTGAGTGGTGTGAGCTGATACCTCTTTGTGGTTGAATTTGCATGAGTCTCATAATGCATTGAAATTGCGCTTTAAGACATATCCTTTTTATTTTTCCAGCTGTGATTAGAGCTTATTTCTTCAAAGTGTTTTCTTAAAGTATGTGTCACCATTTGAAATATTTTGGCCATTATCTCCCTCAAGGCATTTTGAGGGCAGGTTTCATTTACAGCCCTGCACTACTTGTTCATATGAAGTGACCATTAGCTCAGGCTTTTAACCTGCTTTTGCAGGTATCGGCCAAAGAGCAGCAGCCTTTCTACGTTCCCCATGCTCGTACTAGGGAAACAGACCTACCGGCCAGTGGTGTTCTTCGGTTATAAATTAGAGTGCAATGTGCGCGGATAAACCCACAAATGTTGATGTCTCCTTGCTTCTGTTTGTTTTAAATTTAATTTATATTTATTATTAGAGTAATATTCCATTGTGTACGTGGACCACTTCTTCTTGGTTCATTCCTCGGTTGATGGACATTTTCATTGCTTCCAAATGCTGGCTATGGTAAATCTTGCTGGCGTACAGGTTTGCCAGCCTGTGACTTTTTGATTCTCATTTTCTCAGGTGATAGGCCAAGAAGTGATTGTGATTGATTGACTGGTAGCTCAATGTTTCCCTTTTCAAAGCACCTACATTGTGTTTTCATTAGTGGCTCTTTACATGCCCCACCTTACAACCGAGGGTACGCATTTCTCCGCACTCCCTTCACCGTTTATTTTTTCCAGCATTATTCCTAATGGCCATTCTGACCGCTGTGAGCTGATAGGTTTTTGTAATATGGGTATGCAAATCATTAAAATTTTTAAAATTCATCATATTCCTATGCCTTTTTGTTTTCTCTTAAAAGAAAAAACCGTGAGTACAATATAGCTCTTGAAATTCTCTTCTTCGAAGGTTGCCCTCTCCTGAAGTTTTTGGTCGATTTTTGACCCCAGAAATTTTCTGGAGGGCACGTGCCATTTACAGAACTGCAAGTTGGTGAAAATTTAGTCACCTTTTGCAGTGGGTTCAAAGCTGCTGTTTTGGGAAACGGCCACAAGGAGGTAGCATTTCTCCATTCCCCAATCTGGGAACTAGGGCAGCAGAGCCTTTCTGGAAGTCATTGTCCTAGGTTGTAAATTAGAATGGAATTTGCCAGGAGAAATCCCCATATGTTTTTGTCTCATTACTTCTTCTTGGTTTTTAAAATTTTTTTAATCTGGGTAAAGTTTAGAATATTGTTTGTCCTAGGTGTAAACAATCTGGTTCATTTGTACATTATGTATGTCTATTAATGTACAGATGCTCTTCCCATGTAAAGTATTAGTGTTCTGTCGACCTCCCTTGTTATATATTCGGTCTTTTTGATACATGTATATAATATGTATTTGTATATGTATAGTAACACTTATCTTCATTTCTCAATTTCCCCCCTCCTTTCCTTTTCGATGAGCATAGTTTGTTTTCTAAGCCTGTGAGTGTCTTTCTCTTTGGAAATATGTTCATCTGTGTCAGTTATTAGATAATGCCATAAGTGATAATATAGGATATAGGTCTTTTGCTTTCCGACCTACTTCATGTTTTTTGATTATCTCCAGGCTCATGTATGGTGCCCCAAAGAGCAGTGCTTCAATATTTTCCATGGTTAATATTCCATTGTGTACATGGACCACTTCTTCTTGTTGCATTCCTCTGTTGATGGACATTTTCATTGCTTCCAAGTGTTGCCTATGGTAAATATTGCTGGAGTGCAGGATTGCCAGCCTGTGATTTTTTTTTTTTCCAGCCTGTGATTATTGATTTTCATTTTCTCAGGTGATAGACCCAGCAGTGGGTATGATTGATTGACTGGTATGGTAGCTCAACGTTTACCTTTTCAAGGCACCTCAATTGTGCTTTCATTAGTGGCTCTTACCACGTCCCCCTTATAATCGAGGGTACGCATTTCTCCACAATCACGTCAGCATTTATTGTTTGCAGCATTTTTGTTGATGGGCATTCTGACTGGTGTGAGCTGACAGGCTTTTGTAATTTGGGTTTACATGTCTGTAAAAATTCCTACAATTCATCATTTTTCCACGCCTTTTTCTTTTCTGTTAAAAGTAAAAAGAAAAAAAGTGTTAGTATTATATACCTCTTCAAATATTCTTTTTGAAAGGTTGCACCCTAGAATTTTTGGTCGATTTTCGACCTCAGTATTTTTTGGAGGGCAGGTGTCATTTACAGAACTGCAATTGGTGAATATTTAGTGACCTTTTGAAGTTGCTTTAAAGCTGCTGTTGTGGGAAACGGCCACAAGGATGCAGCATTTCTCCATTCCCCAATCTGGGTACTAGGGCAGCAGAGCCGTTCTGGAAGTCGTTTGCCTAGGTTGTAAATTTGAATGGAATGTGCCAGGAAAACCCCCCATAAGTTTATGTCTCATTACTCCTAGTTCGTTGTTTTAATTTTTTCAATTGGGGTAATGGTTAGAATGTTGCTTGTGCAAGGTGTACACACTCTGGTTCATCTACATATCCTATATGCCTATTTATGTAGAGATTCTCTTCCCGTGTAAATTATTACAGAGTGTTCCGTAAACCTTCCTTGCTATATGGTCGGTCTCTTTGATATATGCATATAATATGTATTTGTATACACATGGTAACGCTAATCTTCATTTATCCATTCCCCCCACCTTTCCTTTTAGATAAGCATAGTTTTTTTAATAAGTCTGTGATTGACTTTCTCTGTGGAAATATGTTCATTTGTGTCAGTTATTAGATAACGCCTATAAGTGATATCATAGGATATAGGACTTTTGCTTTCCGACTTACCTCATGTTCTGTGATTATCTCCAAGATCATCTATGGTGCCTCAAAGAGCAGTGTTTCATTGTTTTCCATGGCTAGTATTCATTGTGTACATGGACCACTTCTTCTTTATCCTTTCATCTGTTGATGGACATTTTGGTTGCTTCACTGTCTTGTCTATTGTGAATAAGGCTGAAGTGCAGCTTTTGCAGCCCGGGTCTTCTTCATTCTGGTCTTCTCAGGTGAGAGGCCCATTGGTGCGCCTGCTGGATTGAATGGTACCTCAATTTTTCCTTTTAAACGCAGCTCCTTTCTGTTCTCATTATTAGCGTTTAACCCTTTTACATCTCACCAGCAGCTAGAGGGTACACAGTTCTCTAAAACCTCTTCTGCGTTTATTGTTTGTAGACTTTTTTCCAATGATCAGTCGACTGGTGTGAGTTGAAAACTTTTTGTAGATTAGATTGCATGAGTCTAATACTTCCTGAGGTTGAGCTTTTATCCATTTTCCTTTCTTTAAAAAGAGAGTGAGTAAAACTTGCCTCTTCATAGTAACTTCTTCAAAATTCTGCCTGTTTTGAATTTTCTTTATCCATTCCCTACCTCAGCACAATTTTGAGGGCAGGTGTCCTTTACAGCCTTGAGTCATTTTGAATGGCAAGTGACCATTAGCTGTGGGTTAAAAGCTGCTCTTGCGGGAATTGGCCACAAGGCGGCAGCATTTCTCCTTTACCAAATCTGGTTAATAGGGCAACAGAGCCTTACTGGAAGTGGTGTTCTAGGTTGTAAATTAGAATGGAATGTGCGAGGAAAAAGCCCTTTAAGTTTATGTCTCATTACTTCTTGTTGGTATTTTTAACTTAATTTTTATTTTTTGTCACAGCAAACTTGATTACAATGTTTTGTTTGTTCTAGGTGTGCAAGATGTGGTTCTTTCACACATATACATATATCTATTCCTCTTCGGATCCTTTTCCCATGTAGGTTATGACACAATGTTGAGTAGTCTTCTCTTGGTATTGCGTAGGTCTTTGGTGATTATATATTTCACATGTGTTTGTATCTCTCTGTTAACCTCAATATGGTCATGTATCCAATCCTCACACCTTACTATTTGGTGAACCATAAGTTTTTTTATTGATTCTTTGATAGTGTTTCTCTGTGGAAATATCTTTGTTTGTATCATTTTTTAGGTAACCCCTATATGTGATATGATAGGATATGTGTCTTTTGCTTTTTCACTTACTCCAAGTTGCGTGATTACTTCTAGACTCATCTATAGTGCTGCAAATGGCATTGTTTCATTTTTTCACTAGATCATATTCCATCTGTACAGGTAGAAGTTGTTCTTTGTCCACCCATCTGTCGGTGGACTTTTTGGTTACTTCCATATCTTGGTTACTGTAACACTATGCAATGCCGATTTGCGTGCCTGTGTCCTTCCAATTCTGTCTTCTTAGTTTATAGGTCCAGGAATAGGTCTGCTGGATCATATGGTAGCTCAATGTTTACCTTTTAAAGGCACCTCTATTCTGTTCACCTTAGTGGCTCTTTCCAGGTTACGTCCCACTTAAAGTGGAGGGTATGTATTTCTTCCCAGCACCTTCAGCATTTATTCTTTGCAGTTTTTGCTGATGGTTATTCTGAGTGGTGTGAGCTGATACCTCTTTGTGGTTGAATTTGCATGAGTCTCATAATGCATTGAAATTGCGCTTTAAGACATATCCTTTTTATTTTTCCAGCTGTGATTAGAGCTTATTTCTTCAAAGTGTTTTCTTAAAGTATGTGTCACCATTTGAAATATTTTGGCCATTATCTCCCTCAAGGCATTTTGAGGGCAGGTTTCATTTACAGCCCTGCACTACTTGTTCATATGAAGTGACCATTAGCTCAGGCTTTTAACCTGCTTTTGCAGGTATCGGCCAAAGAGCAGCAGCCTTTCTACGTTCCCCATGCTCGTACTAGGGAAACAGACCTACCGGCCAGTGGTGTTCTTCGGTTATAAATTAGAGTGCAATGTGCGCGGATAAACCCACAAATGTTGATGTCTCCTTGCTTCTGTTTGTTTTAAATTTAATTTATATTTATTATTAGAGTAATATTCCATTGTGTACGTGGACCACTTCTTCTTGGTTCATTCCTCGGTTGATGGACATTTTCATTGCTTCCAAATGCTGGCTATGGTAAATCTTGCTGGCGTACAGGTTTGCCAGCCTGTGACTTTTTGATTCTCATTTTCTCAGGTGATAGGCCAAGAAGTGATTGTGATTGATTGACTGGTAGCTCAATGTTTCCCTTTTCAAAGCACCTACATTGTGTTTTCATTAGTGGCTCTTTACATGCCCCACCTTACAACCGAGGGTACGCATTTCTCCGCACTCCCTTCACCGTTTATTTTTTCCAGCATTATTCCTAATGGCCATTCTGACCGCTGTGAGCTGATAGGGTTTTGTAATATGGGTATGCAAATCATTAAAATTTTTAAAATTCATCATATTCCTATGCCTTTTTGTTTTCTCTTAAAAGAAAAAACCGTGAGTACAATATAGCTCTTGAAATTCTCTTCTTCGAAGGTTGCCCTCTCCTGAAGTTTTTGGTCGATTTTTGACCCCAGAAATTTTCTGGAGGGCACGTGCCATTTACAGAACTGCAAGTTGGTGAAAATTTAGTCACCTTTTGCAGTGGGTTCAAAGCTGCTGTTTTGGGAAACGGCCACAAGGAGGTAGCATTTCTCCATTCCCCAATCTGGGAACTAGGGCAGCAGAGCCTTTCTGGAAGTCATTGTCCTAGGTTGTAAATTAGAATGGAATTTGCCAGGAGAAATCCCCATATGTTTTTGTCTCATTACTTCTTCTTGGTTTTTAAAATTTTTTTAATCTGGGTAAAGTTTAGAATATTGTTTGTCCTAGGTGTACACAATCTGGTTCATTTGTACATTATGTATGTCTATTAATGTACAGATGCTCTTCCCATGTAAAGTATTAGTGTTCTGTCGACCTCCCTTGTTATATATTCGGTCTTTTTGATACATGTATATAATATGTATTTGTATATGTATAGTAACACTTATCTTCATTTCTCAATTTCCCCCCTCCTTTCCTTTTCGATGAGCATAGTTTGTTTTCTAAGCCTGTGAGTGTCTTTCTCTTTGGAAATATGTTCATCTGTGTCAGTTATTAGATAATGCCATAAGTGATAATATAGGATATAGGTCTTTTGCTTTCCGACCTACTTCATGTTTTTTGATTATCTCCAGGCTCATGTATGGTGCCCCAAAGAGCAGTGCTTCAATATTTTCCATGGTTAATATTCCATTGTGTACATGGACCACTTCTTCTTGTTGCATTCCTCTGTTGATGGACATTTTCGTTGCTTCCAAGTGTTGCCTATGGTAAATATTGCTGGAGTGCAGGATTGCCAGCCTGTGATTTTTTTTTTTTTCCAGCCTGTGATTATTGATTTTCATTTTCTCAGGTGATAGACCCAGCAGTGGGTATGATTGATTGACTGGTATGGTAGCTCAACGTTTACCTTTTCAAGGCACCTCAATTGTGCTTTCATTAGTGGCTCTTACCACGTCCCCCTTATAATCGAGGGTACGCATTTCTCCACAATCACGTCAGCATTTATTGTTTGCAGCATTTTTGTTGATGGGCATTCTGACTGGTGTGAGCTGACAGGCTTTTGTAATTTGGGTTTACATGTCTGTAAAAATTCCTACAATTCATCATTTTTCCACGCCTTTTTCTTTTCTGTTAAAAGAAAAAAAGTGTTAGTATTATATACCTCTTCAAATATTCTTTTTGAAAGGTTGCACCCTAGAATTTCTGGTCGATTTTCGACCTCAGTATTTTTTGGAGGGCAGGTGTCATTTACAGAACTGCAATTGGTGAATATTTAGTGACCTTTTGAAGTTGCTTTAAAGCTGCTGTTGTGGGAAACGGCCACAAGGATGCAGCATTTCTCCATTCCCAAATCTGGGTACTAGGGCAGCAGAGCCGTTCTGGAAGTCGTTTGCCTAGGTTGTAAATTTGAATGGAATGTGCCAGGAAAACCCCCCATAAGTTTATGTCTCATTACTCCTAGTTCGTTGTTTTAATTTTTTCAATTGGGGTAATGGTTAGAATGTTGCTTGTGCAAGGTGTACACACTCTGGTTCATCTACATATCCTATATGCCTATTTATGTAGAGATTCTCTTCCCGTGTAAATTATTACAGAGTGTTCCGTAAACCTTCCTTGCTATATGGTCGGTCTCTTTGATATATGCATATAATATGTATTTGTATACACATGGTAACGCTAATCTTCATTTATCCATTCCCCCCACCTTTCCTTTTAGATAAGCATAGTTTTTTTAATAAGTCTGTGATTGACTTTCTCTGTGGAAATATGTTCATTTGTGTCAGTTATTAGATAACGCCTATAAGTGATATCATAGGATATAGGACTTTTGCTTTCCGACTTACCTCATGTTCTGTGATTATCTCCAAGATCATCTATGGTGCCTCAAAGAGCAGTGTTTCATTGTTTTCCATGGCTAGTATTCATTGTGTACATGGACCACTTCTTCTTTATCCTTTCATCTGTTGATGGACATTTTGGTTGCTTCACTGTCTTGTCTATTGTGAATAAGGCTGAAGTGCAGCTTTTGCAGCCCGGGTCTTCTTCATTCTGGTCTTCTCAGGTGAGAGGCCCATTGGTGCGCCTGCTGGATTGAATGGTACCTCAATTTTTCCTTTTAAACGCAGCTCCTTTCTGTTCTCATTATTAGCGTTTAACCCTTTTACATCTCACCAGCAGCTAGAGGGTACACAGTTCTCTAAAACCTCTTCTGCGTTTATTGTTTGTAGACTTTTTTCCAATGATCAGTCGACTGGTGTGAGTTGAAAACTTTTTGTAGATTAGATTGCATGAGTCTAATACTTCCTGAGGTTGAGCTTTTATCCATTTTCCTTTCTTTAAAAAGAGAGTGAGTAAAACTTGCCTCTTCATAGTAACTTCTTCAAAATTCTGCCTGTTTTGAATTTTCTTTATCCATTCCCTACCTCAGCACAATTTTGAGGGCAGGTGTCCTTTACAGCCTTGAGTCATTTTGAATGGCAAGTGACCATTAGCTGTGGGTTAAAAGCTGCTCTTGCGGGAATTGGCCACAAGGCGGCAGCATTTCTCCTTTACCAAATCTGGTTAATAGGGCAACAGAGCCTTACTGGAAGTGGTGTTCTAGGTTGTAAATTAGAATGGAATGTGCGAGGAAAAAGCCCTTTAAGTTTATGTCTCATTACTTCTTGTTGGTATTTTTAACTTAATTTTTATTTTTTGTCACAGCAAACTTGATTACAATGTTTTGTTTGTTCTAGGTGTGCAAGATGTGGTTCTTTCACACATATACATATATCTATTCCTCTTCGGATCCTTTTCCCATGTAGGTTATGACACAATGTTGAGTAGTCTTCTCTTGGTATTGCGTAGGTCTTTGGTGATTATATATTTCACATGTGTTTGTATCTCTCTGTTAACCTCAATATGGTCATGTATCCAATCCTCACACCTTACTATTTGGTGAACCATAAGTTTTTTTATTGATTCTTTGATAGTGTTTCTCTGTGGAAATATCTTTGTTTGTATCATTTTTTAGGTAACCCCTATATGTGATATGATAGGATATGTGTCTTTTGCTTTTTCACTTACTCCAAGTTGCGTGATTACTTCTAGACTCATCTATAGTGCTGCAAATGGCATTGTTTCATTTTTTCACTAGATCATATTCCATCTGTACAGGTAGAAGTTGTTCTTTGTCCACCCATCTGTCGGTGGACTTTTTGGTTACTTCCATATCTTGGTTACTGTAACACTATGCAATGCCGATTTGCGTGCCTGTGTCCTTCCAATTCTGTCTTCTTAGTTTATAGGTCCAGGAATAGGTCTGCTGGATCATATGGTAGCTCAATGTTTACCTTTTAAAGGCACCTCTATTCTGTTCACCTTAGTGGCTCTTTCCAGGTTACGTCCCACTTAAAGTGGAGGGTATGTATTTCTTCCCAGCACCTTCAGCATTTATTCTTTGCAGTTTTTGCTGATGGTTATTCTGAGTGGTGTGAGCTGATACCTCTTTGTGGTTGAATTTGCATGAGTCTCATAATGCATTGAAATTGCGCTTTAAGACATATCCTTTTTATTTTTCCAGCTGTGATTAGAGCTTATTTCTTCAAAGTGTTTTCTTAAAGTATGTGTCACCATTTGAAATATTTTGGCCATTATCTCCCTCAAGGCATTTTGAGGGCAGGTTTCATTTACAGCCCTGCACTACTTGTTCATATGAAGTGACCATTAGCTCAGGCTTTTAACCTGCTTTTGCAGGTATCGGCCAAAGAGCAGCAGCCTTTCTACGTTCCCCATGCTCGTACTAGGGAAACAGACCTACCGGCCAGTGGTGTTCTTCGGTTATAAATTAGAGTGCAATGTGCCCGGATAAACCCACAAATGTTGATGTCTCCTTGCTTCTGTTTGTTTTAAATTTAATTTATATTTATTATTAGAGTAATATTCCATTGTGTACGTGGACCACTTCTTCTTGGTTCATTCCTCGGTTGATGGATATTTTCATTGCTTCCAAGTGCTGGCTATGGTAAATCTTGCTGGCGTACAGGTTTGCCAGCCTGTGACTTTTTGATTCTCATTTTCTCAGGTGATAGGCCAAGAAGTGATTGTGATTGATTGACTGGTAGCTCAATGTTTCCCTTTTCAAAGCACCTACATTGTGTTTTCATTAGTGGCTCTTTACATGCCCCACCTTACAACCGAGGGTACGCATTTCTCCGCACTCCCTTCACCGTTTATTTTTTCCAGCATTATTCCTAATGGCCATTCTGACCGCTGTGAGCTGATAGGTTTTTGTAATATGGGTATGCAAATCATTAAAATTTTTAAAATTCATCATATTCCTATGCCTTTTTGTTTTCTCTTAAAAGAAAAAACCGTGAGTACAATATAGCTCTTGAAATTCTCTTCTTCGAAGGTTGCCCTCTCCTGAAGTTTTTGGTCGATTTTTGACCCCAGAAATTTTCTGGAGGGCACGTGCCATTTACAGAACTGCAAGTTGGTGAAAATTTAGTCACCTTTTGCAGTGGGTTCAAAGCTGCTGTTTTGGGAAACGGCCACAAGGAGGTAGCATTTCTCCATTCCCCAATCTGGGAACTAGGGCAGCAGAGCCTTTCTGGAAGTCATTGTCCTAGGTTGTAAATTAGAATGGAATTTGCCAGGAGAAATCCCCATATGTTTTTGTCTCATTACTTCTTCTTGGTTTTTAAAATTTTTTTAATCTGGGTAAAGTTTAGAATATTGTTTGTCCTAGGTGTACACAATCTGGTTCATTTGTACATTATGTATGTCTATTAATGTACAGATGCTCTTCCCATGTAAAGTATTAGTGTTCTGTCGACCTCCCTTGTTATATATTCGGTCTTTTTGATACATGTATATAATATGTATTTGTATATGTATAGTAACACTTATCTTCATTTCTCAATTTCCCCCCTCCTTTCCTTTTCGATGAGCATAGTTTGTTTTCTAAGCCTGTGAGTGTCTTTCTCTTTGGAAATATGTTCATCTGTGTCAGTTATTAGATAATGCCATAAGTGATAATATAGGATATAGGTCTTTTGCTTTCCGACCTACTTCATGTTTTTTGATTATCTCCAGGCTCATGTATGGTGCCCCAAAGAGCAGTGCTTCAATATTTTCCATGGTTAATATTCCATTGTGTACATGGACCACTTCTTCTTGTTGCATTCCTCTGTTGATGGACATTTTCGTTGCTTCCAAGTGTTGCCTATGGTAAATATTGCTGGAGTGCAGGATTGCCAGCCTGTGATTTTTTTTTTTTTTCCAGCCTGTGATTATTGATTTTCATTTTCTCAGGTGATAGACCCAGCAGTGGGTATGATTGATTGACTGGTATGGTAGCTCAACGTTTACCTTTTCAAGGCACCTCAATTGTGCTTTCATTAGTGGCTCTTACCACGTCCCCCTTATAATCGAGGGTACGCATTTCTCCACAATCACGTCAGCATTTATTGTTTGCAGCATTTTTGTTGATGGGCATTCTGACTGGTGTGAGCTGACAGGCTTTTGTAATTTGGGTTTACATGTCTGTAAAAATTCCTACAATTCATCATTTTTCCACGCCTTTTTCTTTTCTGTTAAAAGTAAAAAGAAAAAAAGTGTTAGTATTATATACCTCTTCAAATATTCTTTTTGAAAGGTTGCACCCTAGAATTTTTGGTCGATTTTCGACCTCAGTATTTTTTGGAGGGCAGGTGTCATTTACAGAACTGCAATTGGTGAATATTTAGTGACCTTTTGAAGTTGCTTTAAAGCTGCTGTTGTGGGAAACGGCCACAAGGATGCAGCATTTCTCCATTCCCAAATCTGGGTACTAGGGCAGCAGAGCCGTTCTGGAAGTCGTTTGCCTAGGTTGTAAATTTGAATGGAATGTGCCAGGAAAACCACCCATAAGTTTATGGCTCATTACTCCTAGTTCGTTGTTTTAATTTTTTCAATTGGGGTAATGGTTAGAATGTTGCTTGTGCAAGGTGTACACACTCTGGTTCATCTACATATCCTATATGCCTATTTATGTAGAGATTCTCTTCCCATGTAAATTATTACAGAGTGTTCCGTAAACCTTCCTTGCTATATGGTCGGTCTCTTTGATATATGCATATAATACGTATTTGTATACACATGGTAACGCTAATCTTCATTTATCCATTCCCCCCACCTTTCCTTTTAGATAAGCATAGTTTTTTTAATAAGTCTGTGATTGACTTTCTCTGTGGAAATATGTTCATTTGTGTCAGTTATTAGATAACGCCTATAAGTGATATCATAGGATATAGGACTTTTGCTTTCCGACTTACCTCATGTTCTGTGATTATCTCCAAGATCATCTATGGTGCCTCAAAGAGCAGTGTTTCATTGTTTTCCATGGCTAGTATTCATTGTGTACATGGACCACTTCTTCTTTATCCTTTCATCTGTTGATGGACATTTTGGTTGCTTCACTGTCTTGTCTATTGTGAATAAGGCTGAAGTGCAGCTTTTGCAGCCCGGGTCTTCTTCATTCTGGTCTTCTCAGGTGAGAGGCCCATTGGTGCGCCTGCTGGATTGAATGGTACCTCAATTTTTCCTTTTAAACGCAGCTCCTTTCTGTTCTCATTATTAGCGTTTAACCCTTTTACATCTCACCAGCAGCTAGAGGGTACACAGTTCTCTAAAACCTCTTCTGCGTTTATTGTTTGTAGACTTTTTTCCAATGATCAGTCGACTGGTGTGAGTTGAAAACTTTTTGTAGATTAGATTGCATGAGTCTAATACTTCCTGAGGTTGAGCTTTTATCCATTTTCCTTTCTTTAAAAAGAGAGTGAGTAAAACTTGCCTCTTCATAGTAACTTCTTCAAAATTCTGCCTGTTTTGAATTTTCTTTATCCATTCCCTACCTCAGCACAATTTTGAGGGCAGGTGTCCTTTACAGCCTTGAGTCATTTTGAATGGCAAGTGACCATTAGCTGTGGGTTAAAAGCTGCTCTTGCGGGAATTGGCCACAAGGCGGCAGCATTTCTCCTTTACCAAATCTGGTTAATAGGGCAACAGAGCCTTACTGGAAGTGGTGTTCTAGGTTGTAAATTAGAATGGAATATGCGAGGAAAAAGCCCTTTAAGTTTATGTCTCATTACTTCTTGTTGGTATTTTTAACTTTATTTTTATTTTTTGTCACAGCAAACTTGATTACAATGTTTTGTTTGTTCTAGGTGTGCAAGATGTGGTTCTTTCACACATATACATATATCTATTCCTCTTCGGATCCTTTTCCCATGTAGGTTATGACACAATGTTGAGTAGTCTTCTCTTGGTATTGCGTAGGTCTTTGGTGATTATATATTTCACATGTGTTTGTATCTCTCTGTTAACCTCAATATGGTCATGTATCCAATCCTCACACCTTACTATTTGGTGAACCATAAGTTTTTTTATTGATTCTGTGATAGTGTTTCTCTGTGGAAATATCTTTGTTTGTATCATTTCTTAGGTAACCCCTATATGTGATAGGATATGTGTCTTTTGCTTTTTCACTTACTCCAAGTTGCGTGATTACTTCTAGACTCATCTATAGTGCTGCAAATAGCATTGTTTCATTTTTTCACTAGATCATATTCCATCTGTACAGGTAGAAGTTGTTCTTTGTCCACCCATCTGTCGGTGGACTTTTTGGTTACTTCCATATCTTGGCTACTGTAACACTATGCAATGCCGATTTGCGTGCCTGTGTCCTTCCAATTCTGTCTTCTTAGTTTATAGGTCCAGGAATAGGTCTGCTGGATCATATGGTAGCTCAATGTTTACCTTTTAAAGGCACCTCTATTCTGTTCACCTTAGTGGCTCTTTCCAGGTTACGTCCCACTTAAAGTGGAGGGTATGTATTTCTTCCCAGCACCTTCAGCATTTATTCTTTGCAGTTTTTGCTGATGGTTATTCTGAGTGGTGTGAGCTGATACCTCTTTGTGGTTGAATTTGCATGAGTCTCATAATGCATTGAAATTGAGCTTTAAGACATGTCCTTTTTATTTTTCCAGCTGTGATTAGAGCTTATTTCTTCAAAGTGTTTTCTTAAAGTATGTGTCACCATTTGAAATATTTTGGCCATTATCTCCCTCAAGGCATTTTGAGGGCAGGTTTCATTTACAGCCCTGCAGTACTTGTTCATATGAAGTGACCATTAGCTCAGGCTTTAAACCTGCTTTTGCAGGTATCGGCCAAAGAGCGGCAGCCTTTCTACGTTCCCCATGCTGGTACTAGGGAAACAGACCTACCGGCCAGTGGTGTTCTTCGGTTATAAATTAGAGTGCAATGTGCCCGGATAAACCCACAAATGTTGATGTCTCCTTGCTTCTGTTTGTTTTAAATTTAATTTATATTTATTATTAGAGTAATATTCCATTGTGTACGTGGACCACTTCTTCTTGGTGCATTCCTCGGTTGATGGACATTTTCATTGCTTCCAAGTGCTGGCTATGGTAAATCTTGCTGGCGTACAGGTTTGCCAGCCTGTGACTTTTTGATTCTCATTTTCTCAGGTGATAGGCCAAGAAGTGATTGTGATTGATTGACTGGTAGCTCAATGTTTTCCTTTTCAAAGCACCTACATTGTGTTTTCATTAGTGGGTCTTTACATGCCCCACCTTACAACCGAGGGTACGCATTTCTCCGCACTCCCTTCACCGTTTATTTTTTCAGCATTATTCCTAATGGCCATTCTGACCGCTGTGAGCTGATAGGTTTTTGTAATATGGGTATGCAAATCATTAAAATTTTTAAAATTCATCATATTCCTATGCCTTTTTGTTTTCTCTTAAAAGAAAAAACCGTGAGTACAATATAGCTCTTGAAATTCTCTTCTTCGAAGGTTGCCCTCTCCTGAAGTTTTTTGGTCGATTTTTGACCCCAGAAATTTTCTGCAGGGCACGTGCCATTTACAGAACTGCAAGTTGGTGAAAATTTAGTCACCTTTTGCAGTGGGTTCAAAGCTGCTGTTTTGGGAAACGGCCACAAGGAGGTAGCATTTTTTCATTCCCCAATCTGGGACCTAGGGCAGCAGAGCCTTTCTGGAAGTCATTGTCCTAGGTTGTAAATTAGAGTGGAATTTGCCAGGAGAAATCCCCATATGTTTTTGTCTCATTACTTCTTCTTGGTTTTTAAAATTTTTTTAATCTGGGTAAAGTTTAGAATATTGTTTGTCCTAGGTGTACACAATCTGGTTCATTTGTACATTATGTATGTCTATTAATGTACAGATGCTCTTCCCATGTAAAGTATTAGTGTTCTGTCGACCTCCCTTGTTATATATTCGGTCTTTTTGATACATGTATATAATATGTATTTGTATATGTATAGTAACACTTATCTTCATTTCTCAATTTCCCCCCTCCTTTCCTTTTCGATGAGCATAGTTTGTTTTCTAAGCCTGTGAGTGTCTTTCTCTTTGGAAATATGTTCATCTGTGTCAGTTATTAGATAATGCCATAAGTGATAATATAGGATATAGGTCTTTTGCTTTCCGACCTACTTCATGTTTTTTGATTATCTCCAGGCTCATGTATGGTGCCCCAAAGAGCAGTGCTTCAGTATTTTCCATGGTTAATATTCCATTGTGTACATGGACCACTTCTTCTTGTTGCATTCCTCTGTTGATGGACATTTTCGTTGCTTCCAAGTGTTGCCTATGGTAAATATTGCTGGAGTGCAGGATTGACAGCCTGTGATTTTTTTTTTCCAGCCTGTGATTATTGATTTTCATTTTCTCAGGTGATAGACCCACCAGTGGGTATGATTGATTGACTGGTATGGTAGGTCAACGTTTACCTTTTCAAGGCACCTCAATTGTGCTTTCATTAGGGGCTCTTACCACGTCCCCCTTATAATCGAGGGTACGCATTTCTCCACAATCACGTCAGCATTTATTGTTTGCAGCATTTTTGTTGATGGGCATTCTGACTGGTGTGAGCTGACAGGCTTTTGTAATTTGGGTTTACATGTCTGTAAAAATTCCTACAATTCATCATTTTTCCACGCCTTTTTCTTTTCTGTTAAAAGAAAAAAGAAAAAAAGTGTTAGTATTATATACCTCTTCAAATATTCTTTTTGAAAGGTTGCACCCTAGAATTTTTGGTCGATTTTCGACCTCAGTATTTTTTGGAGGGCAGGTGTCATTTACAGAACTGCAATTGGTGAATATTTAGTGACCTTTTGAAGTTGCTTTAAAGCTGCTGTTGTGGGAAACGGCCACAAGGATGCAGCATTTCTCCATTCCCAAATCTGGATACTAGGGCAGCAGAGCCGTTCTGGAAGTCGTTTGCCTAGGTTGTAAATTTGAATGGAATGTGCCAGGAAAACCCCCCATAAGTTTATGTCTCATTACTCCTAGTTCGTTGTTTTAATTTTTTCAATTGGGGTAATGGTTAGAATGTTGCTTGTGCAAGGTGTACACACTCTGGTTCATCTACATATCCTATATGCCTATTTATGTAGAGATTCTCTTCCCGTGTAAATTATTACAGATTGTTCCGTAAACCTTCCTTGCTATATGGTCGGTCTCTTTGATATATGCATATAATATGTATTTGTATACACATGGTAATGCTAATCTTCATTTATCCATTCCCCCCACCTTTCCTTTTAGATAAGCATAGTTTTTTTAATAAGTCTGTGATTGACTTTCTCTGTGGAAATATGTTCATTTGTGTCAGTTATTAGATAACGCCTATAAGTGATATCATAGGATATAGGACTTTTGCTTTCCGACTTACCTCATGTTCTGTGATTATCTTCAAGATCATCTATGGTGCCTCAAAGAGCAGTGTTTCATTGTTTTCCATGGCTAGTATTCATTGTGTACATGGACCACTTCTTCTTTATCCTTTCATCTGTTGATGGACATTTTGGTTGCTTCACTGTCTTGTCTATTGTGAAAAAGGCTGAAGTGCAGCTTTTGCAGCCCGGGTCTTCTTCATTCTGGTCTTCTCAGGTGAGAGGCCCATTGGTGCGCCTGCTGGATTGAATGGTACCTCAATTTTTCCTTTTAAACGCAGCTCCTTTCTGTTCTCATTATTAGCGTTTAACCCTTTTACATCTCACCAGCAGCTAGAGTGTACACAGTTCTCTAAAACCTCTTCTGCGTTTATTGTTTGTAGACTTTTTTCCAATGGTCAGTCGACTTGTGTGAGTTGAAAACTTTTTGTAGATTAGATTGCATGAGTCTAATACTTCCTGAGGTTGAGCTTTTATCCATTTTCCTTTCTTTAAAAAGAGAGTGAGTAAAACTTGCCTCTTCATAGTAACTTCTTCAAAACTCTGCCTGTTTTGAATTTTCTTTATCCATTCCCTACCTCAGCACAATTTTGAGGGCAGGTGTCCTTTACAGCCTTGAGTCATTTTGAATGGCAAGTGACCATTAGCTGTGGGTTAAAAGCTGCTCTTGCGGGAATTGGCCACAAGGCGGCAGCATTTCTCCTTTACCAAATCTGGTTAATAGGGCAACAGAGCCTTACTGGAAGTGGTGTTCTAGGTTGTAAATTAGAATGGAATGTGCGAGGAAAAAGCCCTTTAAGTTTATGTCTCATTACTTCTTGTTGGTATTTTTAACTTTATTTTTATTTTTTGTCCCAGCAAACTTGATTACAATGTTTTGTTTGTTCTAGGTGTGCAAGATGTGGTTCTTTCACACATATACATATATCTATTCCTCTTCGGATCCTTTTCCCATGTAGGTTATGACACAATGTTGAGTAGTCTTCTCTTGGTATTGCGTAGGTCTTTGGTGATTATATATTTCACATGTGTTTGTATCTCTCTGTTAACCTCAATATGGTCATGTATCCAATCCTCACACCTTACTATTTGGTGAACCATAAGTTTTTTTATTGATTCTGTGATAGTGTTTCTCTGTGGAAATATCTTAGTTTGTATCATTTCTTAGGTAACCCCTATATGTGATAGGATATGTGTCTTTTGCTTTTTCACTTACTCCAAGTTGCGTGATTACTTCTAGACTCATCTATACTGCTGCAAATAGCATTGTTTCATTTTTTCACTAGATCATATTCCATCTGTACAGGTAGAAGTTGTTCTTTGTCCACCCATCTGTCGGTGGACTTTTTGGTTACTTCCATATCTTGGCTACTGTAACACTATGCAATGCCGATTTGCGTGCCTGTGTCCTTCCAATTCTGTCTTCTTAGTTTATAGGTCCAGGAATAGGTCTGCTGGATCATATGGTAGCTCAATGTTTACCTTTTAAAGGCACCTCTATTCTGTTCACCTTAGTGGCTCTTTCCAGGTTACGTCCCACTTAAAGTGGAGGGTATGTATTTCTTCCCAGCACCTTCAGCATTTATTCTTTGCAGTTTTTGCTGATGGTTATTCTGAGTGGTGTGAGCTGATACCTCTTTGTGGTTGAATTTGCATGAGTCTCATAATGCATTGAAATTGAGCTTTAAGACATGTCCTTTTTATTTTTCCAGCTGTGATTAGAGCTTATTTCTTCAAAGTGTTTTCTTAAAGTATGTGTCACCATTTGAAATATTTTGGCCATTATCTCCCTCAAGGCATTTTGAGGGCAGGTTTCATTTACAGCCCTGCAGTACTTGTTCATATGAAGTGACCATTAGCTCAGGCTTTTAACCTGCTTTTGCAGGTATCGGCCAAAGAGCGGCAGCCTTTCTACGTTCCCCATGCTGGTACTAGGGAAACAGACCTACCGGCCAGTGGTGTTCTTCGGTTATAAATTAGAGTGCAATGTGCCCGGATAAACCCACAAATGTTGATGTCTCCTTGCTTCTGTTTGTTTTAAATTTAATTTATATTTATTATTAGAGTAATATTCCATTGTGTACGTGGACCACTTCTTCTTGGTGCATTCCTCGGTTGATGGACATTTTCATTGCTTCCAAGTGCTGGCTATGGTAAATCTTGCTGGCGTACAGGTTTGCCAGCCTGTGACTTTTTGATTCTCATTTTCTCAGGTGATAGGCCAAGAAGTGATTGTGATTGATTGACTGGTAGCTCAATGTTTCCCTTTTCAAAGCACCTACATTGTGTTTTCATTAGTGGGTCTTTACATGCCCCACCTTACAACCGAGGGTACGCATTTCTCCGCACTCCCTTCACCGTTTATTTTTTCAGCATTATTCCTAATGGCCATTCTGACCGCTGTGAGCTGATAGGTTTTTGTAATATGGGTATGCAAATCATTAAAATTTTTAAAATTCATCATATTCCTATGCCTTTTTGTTTTCTCTTAAAAGAAAAAACCGTGAGTACAATATAGCTCTTGAAATTCTCTTCTTCGAAGGTTGCCCTCTCCTGAAGTTTTTTGGTCGATTTTTGACCCCAGAAATTTTCTGCAGGGCACGTGCCATTTACAGAACTGCAAGTTGGTGAAAATTTAGTCACCTTTTGCAGTGGGTTCAAAGCTGCTGTTTTGGGAAACGGCCACAAGGAGGTAGAATTTTTTCATTCCCCAATCTGGGAACTAGGGCAGCAGAGCCTTTCTGGAAGTCATTGTCCTAGGTTGTAAATTAGAATGGAATTTGCCAGGAGAAATCCCCATATGTTTTTGTCTCATTACTTCTTCTTGGTTTTTAAAATTTTTTTTATCTGGGTAAAGTTTAGAATATTGTTTGTCCTAGGTGTACACAATCTGGTTCATTTGTACATTATGTATGTCTATTAATGTACAGATGCTCTTCCCATGTAAAGTATTAGTGTTCTGTCGACCTCCCTTGTTATATATTCGGTCTTTTTGATACATGTATATAATATGTATTTGTATATGTATAGTAACACTTATCTTCATTTCTCAATTTCCCCCCTCCTTTCCTTTTCGATGAGCATAGTTTGTTTTCTAAGCCTGTGAGTGTCTTTCTCTTTGGAAATATGTTCATCTGTGTCAGTTATTAGATAATGCCATAAGTGATAATATAGGATATAGGTCTTTTGCTTTCCGACCTACTTCATGTTTTTTGATTATCTCCAGGCTCATGTATGGTGCCCCAAAGAGCAGTGCTTCAGTATTTTCCATGGATAATATTCCATTGTGTACATGGACCACTTCTTCTTGTTGCATTCCTCTGTTGATGGACATTTTCGTTGCTTCCTAGTGTTGCCTATGGAAAATATTGCTGGAGTGCAGGATTGCCAGCCTGTGATTTTTCTTTTTTTTCCAGCCGGTGATTTTTGATTTTCATTTTCTCAGGTGATAGACCCAGCAGTGGGTATGATTGATTGACTGGTATGGTAGCTCAACGTTTACCTTTTCAAGGCACCTCAATTGTGCTTTCATTAGTGGCTCTTACCACGTCCCCCTTATAATCGAAGGTACGCATTTCTCCAGAATCACGTCAGCATTTATTGTTTGCAGCATTTTTGTTGATGGGCATTCTGACTGGTGTGAGCTGACAGGCTTTTGTAATTTGGGTTTACATGTCTGTAAAAATTCCTACAATTCATCATTTTTCCACGCCTTTTTCTTTTCTGTTAAAAGAAAAAAGAAAAAAAGTGTTTGTATAATATACCTCTTCAAATATTCTTTTTGAAAGGTTGCACCCTAGAATTTTTGGTCGATTTTCGACCTCAGTATTTTTTGGAGGGTAGGTGTCATTTACAGAACTGCAATTGGTGAATATTTAGTGATCTTTTGAAGTTGCTTTAAAGCTGCTGTTGTGGGAAACGGCCACAAGGATGCAGCATTTCTCCATTCCCAAATCTGGGTACTAGGGCAGCAGAGCCATTCTGGAAGTCGTTTGCCTAGGTTGTAAATTTGAATGGAATGTGCCAGGAAAACCCCCCATAAGTTTATGTCTCTTTACTCCTAGTTCGTTGTTTTAATTTTTTCAATTGGGGTAATGGTTAGAATGTTGCTTGTGCAAGGTGTACACACTCTGGTTCATCTACATATCCTATATGCCTATTTATGTAGCGATTCTCTTCCCGTGTAAATTATTACAGAGTGTTCCGTAAACCTTCCTTGCTATATGGTCGGTCTCTTTGATATATGCATATAATATGTATTTGTATACACATGGTAACGCTAATCTTCATTTATCCATTGCCCCCACCTTTCCTTTTAGATAAGCATAGTTTTTTTTAATAAGTCTGTGATTGACTTTCTCTGTGGAAATATGTTCATTTGTGTCAGTTATTAGATAACGCCTATAAGTGATATCATAGGATATAGGACTTTTGCTTTCCGACTTACCTCATGTTCTGTGATTATCTTCAAGATCATCTATGGTGCCTCAAAGAGCAGTGTTTCATTGTTTTCCATGGCTAGTATTCATTGTGTACATGGACCACTTCTTCTTTATCCTTTCATCTGTTGATGGACATTTTGGTTGCTTCACTGTCTTGTCTATTGTGAAAAAGGCTGAAGTGCAGCTTTTGCAGCCCGGGTCTTCTTCATTCTGGTCTTCTCAGGTGAGAGGCCCATTGGTGCGCCTGCTGGATTGAATGGTACCTCAATTTTTCCTTTTAAACGCAGCTCCTTTCTGTTCTCATTATTAGCGTTTAACCCTTTTACATCTCACCAGCAGCTAGAGTGTACACAGTTCTCTAAAACCTCTTCTGCGTTTATTGTTTGTAGACTTTTTTCCAATGGTCAGTCGACTGGTGTGAGTTGAAAACTTTTTGTAGATTAGATTGCATGAGTCTAATACTTCCTGAGGTTGAGCTTTTATCCATTTTCCTTTCTTTAAAAAGAGAGTGAGTAAAACTTGCCTCTTCATAGTAAATTCTTCAAAACTCTGCCTGTTTTGAATTTTCTTTATCCATTCCCTACCTCAGCACAATTTTGAGGGCAGGTGTCCTTTACAGCCTTGAGTCATTTTGAATGGCAAGTGACCATTAGCTGTGGGTTAAAAGCTGCTCTTGCGGGAATTGGCCACAAGGCGGCAGCATTTCTCCTTTACCAAATCTGGTTAATAGGGCAACAGAGCCTTACTGGAAGTGGTGTTCTAGGTTGTAAATTAGAATGGAATGTGCGAGGAAAAAGCCCTTTAAGTTTATGTCTCATTACTTCTTGTTGGTATTTTTAACTTTATTTTTATTTTTTGTCCCAGCAAACTTGATTACAATGTTTTGTTTGTTCTAGGTGTGCAAGATGTGGTTCTTTCACACATATACATATATCTATTCCTCTTCGGATCCTTTTCCCATGTAGGTTATGACACAATGTTGAGTAGTCTTCTCTTGGTATTGCGTAGGTCTTTGGTGATTATATATTTCACATGTGTTTGTATCTCTCTGTTAACCTCAATATGGTCATGTATCCAATCCTCACACCTTACTATTTGGTGAACCATAAGTTTTTTTATTGATTCTGTGATAGTGTTTCTCTGTGGAAATATCTTAGTTTGTATCATTTCTTAGGTAACCCCTATATGTGATAGGATATGTGTCTTTTGCTTTTTCACTTACTCCAAGTTGCGTGATTACTTCTAGACTCATCTATACTGCTGCAAATAGCATTGTTTCATTTTTTCACTAGATCATATTCCATCTGTACAGGTAGAAGTTGTTCTTTGTCCACCCATCTGTCGGTGGACTTTTTGGTTACTTCCATATCTTGGCTACTGTAACACTATGCAATGCCGATTTGCGTGCCTGTGTCCTTCCAATTCTGTCTTCTTAGTTTATAGGTCCAGGAATAGGTCTGCTGGATCATATGGTAGCTCAATGTTTACCTTTTAAAGGCACCTCTATTCTGTTCACCTTAGTGGCTCTTTCCAGGTTACGTCCCACTTAAAGTGGAGGGTATGTATTTCTTCCCAGCACCTTCAGCATTTATTCTTTGCAGTTTTTGCTGATGGTTATTCTGAGTGGTGTGAGCTGATACCTCTTTGTGGTTGAATTTGCATGAGTCTCATAATGCATTGAAATTGAGCTTTAAGACATGTCCTTTTTATTTTTCCAGCTGTGATTAGAGCTTATTTCTTCAAAGTGTTTTCTTAAAGTATGTGTCACCATTTGAAATATTTTGGCCATTATCTCCCTCAAGGCATTTTGAGGGCAGGTTTCATTTACAGCCCTGCAGTACTTGTTCATATGAAGTGACCATTAGCTCAGGCTTTTAACCTGCTTTTGCAGGTATCGGCCAAAGAGCGGCAGCCTTTCTACGTTCCCCATGCTGGTACTAGGGAAACAGACCTACCGGCCAGTGGTGTTCTTCGGTTATAAATTAGAGTGCAATGTGCCCGGATAAACCCACAAATGTTGATGTCTCCTTGCTTCTGTTTGTTTTAAATTTAATTTATATTTATTATTAGAGTAATATTCCATTGTGTACGTGGACCACTTCTTCTTGGTGCATTCCTCGGTTGATGGACATTTTCATTGCTTCCAAGTGCTGGCTATGGTAAATCTTGCTGGCGTACAGGTTTGCCAGCCTGTGACTTTTTGATTCTCATTTTCTCAGGTGATAGGCCAAGAAGTGATTGTGATTGATTGACTGGTAGCTCAATGTTTCCCTTTTCAAAGCACCTACATTGTGTTTTCATTAGTGGGTCTTTACATGCCCCACCTTACAACCGAGGGTACGCATTTCTCCGCACTCCCTTCACCGTTTATTTTTTCAGCATTATTCCTAATGGCCATTCTGACCGCTGTGAGCTGATAGGTTTTTGTAATATGGGTATGCAAATCATTAAAATTTTTAAAATTCATCATATTCCTATGCCTTTTTGTTTTCTCTTAAAAGAAAAAACCGTGAGTACAATATAGCTCTTGAAATTCTCTTCTTCGAAGGTTGCCCTCTCCTGAAGTTTTTTGGTCGATTTTTGACCCCAGAAATTTTCTGCAGGGCACGTGCCATTTACAGAACTGCAAGTTGGTGAAAATTTAGTCACCTTTTGCAGTGGGTTCAAAGCTGCTGTTTTGGGAAACGGCCACAAGGAGGTAGAATTTTTTCATTCCCCAATCTGGGAACTAGGGCAGCAGAGCCTTTCTGGAAGTCATTGTCCTAGGTTGTAAATTAGAATGGAATTTGCCAGGAGAAATCCCCATATGTTTTTGTCTCATTACTTCTTCTTGGTTTTTAAAATTTTTTTTATCTGGGTAAAGTTTAGAATATTGTTTGTCCTAGGTGTACACAATCTGGTTCATTTGTACATTATGTATGTCTATTAATGTACAGATGCTCTTCCCATGTAAAGTATTAGTGTTCTGTCGACCTCCCTTGTTATATATTCGGTCTTTTTGATACATGTATATAATATGTATTTGTATATGTATAGTAACACTTATCTTCATTTCTCAATTTCCCCCCTCCTTTCCTTTTCGATGAGCATAGTTTGTTTTCTAAGCCTGTGAGTGTCTTTCTCTTTGGAAATATGTTCATCTGTGTCAGTTATTAGATAATGCCATAAGTGATAATATAGGATATAGGTCTTTTGCTTTCCGACCTACTTCATGTTTTTTGATTATCTCCAGGCTCATGTATGGTGCCCCAAAGAGCAGTGCTTCAGTATTTTCCATGGATAATATTCCATTGTGTACATGGACCACTTCTTCTTGTTGCATTCCTCTGTTGATGGACATTTTCGTTGCTTCCTAGTGTTGCCTATGGAAAATATTGCTGGAGTGCAGGATTGCCAGCCTGTGATTTTTCTTTTTTTTCCAGCCGGTGATTTTTGATTTTCATTTTCTCAGGTGATAGACCCAGCAGTGGGTATGATTGATTGACTGGTATGGTAGCTCAACGTTTACCTTTTCAAGGCACCTCAATTGTGCTTTCATTAGTGGCTCTTACCACGTCCCCCTTATAATCGAAGGTACGCATTTCTCCAGAATCACGTCAGCATTTATTGTTTGCAGCATTTTTGTTGATGGGCATTCTGACTGGTGTGAGCTGACAGGCTTTTGTAATTTGGGTTTACATGTCTGTAAAAATTCCTACAATTCATCATTTTTCCACGCCTTTTTCTTTTCTGTTAAAAGAAAAAAGAAAAAAAGTGTTTGTATAATATACCTCTTCAAATATTCTTTTTGAAAGGTTGCACCCTAGAATTTTTGGTCGATTTTCGACCTCAGTATTTTTTGGAGGGTAGGTGTCATTTACAGAACTGCAATTGGTGAATATTTAGTGATCTTTTGAAGTTGCTTTAAAGCTGCTGTTGTGGGAAACGGCCACAAGGATGCAGCATTTCTCCATTCCCAAATCTGGGTACTAGGGCAGCAGAGCCATTCTGGAAGTCGTTTGCCTAGGTTGTAAATTTGAATGGAATGTGCCAGGAAAACCCCCCATAAGTTTATGTCTCTTTACTCCTAGTTCGTTGTTTTAATTTTTTCAATTGGGGTAATGGTTAGAATGTTGCTTGTGCAAGGTGTACACACTCTGGTTCATCTACATATCCTATATGCCTATTTATGTAGCGATTCTCTTCCCGTGTAAATTATTACAGAGTGTTCCGTAAACCTTCCTTGCTATATGGTCGGTCTCTTTGATATATGCATATAATATGTATTTGTATACACATGGTAACGCTAATCTTCATTTATCCATTGCCCCCACCTTTCCTTTTAGATAAGCATAGTTTTTTTTAATAAGTCTGTGATTGACTTTCTCTGTGGAAATATGTTCATTTGTGTCAGTTATTAGATAACGCCTATAAGTGATATCATAGGATATAGGACTTTTGCTTTCCGACTTACCTCATGTTCTGTGATTATCTTCAAGATCATCTATGGTGCCTCAAAGAGCAGTGTTTCATTGTTTTCCATGGCTAGTATTCATTGTGTACATGGACCACTTCTTCTTTATCCTTTCATCTGTTGATGGACATTTTGGTTGCTTCACTGTCTTGTCTATTGTGAAAAAGGCTGAAGTGCAGCTTTTGCAGCCCGGGTCTTCTTCATTCTGGTCTTCTCAGGTGAGAGGCCCATTGGTGCGCCTGCTGGATTGAATGGTACCTCAATTTTTCCTTTTAAACGCAGCTCCTTTCTGTTCTCATTATTAGCGTTTAACCCTTTTACATCTCACCAGCAGCTAGAGTGTACACAGTTCTCTAAAACCTCTTCTGCGTTTATTGTTTGTAGACTTTTTTCCAATGGTCAGTCGACTGGTGTGAGTTGAAAACTTTTTGTAGATTAGATTGCATGAGTCTAATACTTCCTGAGGTTGAGCTTTTATCCATTTTCCTTTCTTTAAAAAGAGAGTGAGTAAAACTTGCCTCTTCATAGTAAATTCTTCAAAACTCTGCCTGTTTTGAATTTTCTTTATCCATTCCCTACCTCAGCACAATTTTGAGGGCAGGTGTCCTTTACAGCCTTGAGTCATTTTGAATGGCAAGTGACCATTAGCTGTGGGTTAAAAGCTGCTCTTGCGGGAATTGGCCACAAGGCGGCAGCATTTCTCCTTTACCAAATCTGGTTAATAGGGCAACAGAGCCTTACTGGAAGTGGTGTTCTAGGTTGTAAATTAGAATGGAATGTGCGAGGAAAAAGCCCTTTAAGTTTATGTCTCATTACTTCTTTTTGGTATTTTTAACTTTATTTTTATTTTTTGTCCCAGCAAACTTGATTACAATGTTTTGTTTGTTCTAGGTGTGCAAGATGTGGTTCTTTCACACATATACATATATCTATTCCTCTTCGGATCCTTTTCCCATGTAGGTTATGACACAATGTTGAGTAGTCTTCTCTTGGTATTGCGTAGGTCTTTGGTGATTATATATTTCACATGTGTTTGTATCTCTCTGTTAACCTCAATATGGTCATGTATCCAATCCTCACACCTTACTATTTGGTGAACCATAAGTTTTTTTATTGATTCTGTGATAGTGTTTCTCTGTGGAAATATCTTTGTTTGTATCATTTCTTAGGTAACCCCTATATGTGATAGGATATGTGTCTTTTGCTTTTTCACTTACTCCAAGTTGCGTGATTACTTCTAGACTCATCTATAGTGCTGCAAATAGCATTGTTTCATTTTTTCACTAGATCATATTCCATCTGTACAGGTAGAAGTTGTTCTTTGTCCACCCATCTGTCGGTGGACTTTTTGGTTACTTCCATATCTTGGCTACTGTAACACTATGCAATGCCGATTTGCGTGCCTGTGTCCTTCCAATTCTGTCTTCTTAGTTTATAGGTCTAGGAATAGGTCTGCTGGATCATATGGTAGCTCAATGTTTACCTTTTAAAGGCACCTCTATTCTGTTCACCTTAGTGGCTCTTTCCAGGTTACGTCCCACTTAAAGTGGAGGGTATGTATTTCCTCCCAGCACCTTCAGCATTTATTCTTTGCAGTTTTTGCTGATGGTTATTCTGAGTGGTGTGAGCTGATACCTCTTTGTGGTTGAATTTGCATGAGTCTCATAATGCATTGAAATTGAGCTTTAAGACATGTCCTTTTTATTTTTCCAGCTGTGATTAGAGCTTATTTCTTAAAAGTGTTTTCTTAAAGTATGTGTCACCATTTGAAATATTTTGGCCATTATCTCCCTCAAGGCATTTTGAGGGCAGGTTTCATTTACAGCCCTGCAGTACTTGTTCATATGAAGTGACCATTAGCTCAGGCTTTAAACCTGCTTTTGCAGGTATCGGCCGAAGAGCGGCAGCCTTTCTACGTTCCCCTTGCTGGTACTAGGGAAACAGACCTACCGGCCAGTGGTGTTCTTCGGTTATAAATTAGAGTGCAATGTGCCCGGATAAACCCACAAATGTTGATGTCTCCATGCTTCGGTTTGTTTTAAATTTAATTTATATTTATTATTAGAGTAATATTCCATTGTGTACGTGGACCACTTCTTCTTGGTGCATTCCTCGGTTGATGGACATTTTCATTGCTTCCAAGTGCTGGCTATGGTAAATCTTGCTGGCGTACAGGTTTGCCAGCCTGTGACTTTTTGATTCTCATTTTCTCAGGTGATAGGCCAAGAAGTGATTGTGATTGATTGACTGGTAGCTCAATGTTTCCCTTTTCAAAGCACCTACATTGTGTTTTCATTAGTGGGTCTTTACATGCCCCACCTTACAACCGAGGGTACGCATTTCTCCGCACTCCCTTCACCGTTTATTTTTTCAGCATTATTCCTAATGGCCATTCTGACCGCTGTGAGCTGATAGGTTTTTGTAATATGGGTATGCAAATCATTAAAATTTTTAAAATTCATCATATTCCTATGCCTTTTTGTTTTCTCTTAAAAGAAAAAACCGTGAGTACAATATAGCTCTTGAAATTCTCTTCTTCGAAGGTTGCCCTCTCCTGAAGTTTTTTGGTCGATTTTTGACCCCAGAAATTTTCTGGAGGGCACGTGCCATTTACAGAACTGCAAGTTTGTGAAAATTTAGTCACCTTTTGCAGTGGGTTCAAAGCTGCTGTTTTGGGAAACGGCCACAAGGAGGTAGCATTTTTTCATTCCCCAATCTGGGGACTAGGGCAGCAGAGCCTTTCTGGAAGTCATTGTCCTAGGTTGTAAATTAGAATGGAATTTGCCAGGAGAAATCCCCATATGTTTTTGTCTCATTACTTCTTCTTGGTTTTTAAAATTTTTTTAATCTGGGTAAAGTTTAGAATATTGTTTGTCCTAGGTGTACACAATCTGGTTCATTTGTACATTATGTATGTCTATTAATGTACAGATGCTCTTCCCATGTAAAGTATTAGTGTTCTGTCGACCTCCCTTGTTATATATTCGGTCTTTTTGATACATGTATATAATATGTATTTGTATATGTATAGTAACACTTATCTTCATTTCTCAATTTCCCCCCTCCTTTCCTTTTCGATGAGCATAGTTTGTTTTCTAAGCCTGTGAGTGTCTTTCTCTTTGGAAATATGTTCATCTGTGTCAGTTATTAGATAATGCCATAAGTGATAATATAGGATATAGGTCTTTTGCTTTCCGACCTACTTCATGTTTTTTGATTATCTCCAGGCTCATGTATGGTGCCCCAAAGAGCAGTGCTTCAGTATTTTCCATGGTTAATATTCCATTGTGTACATGGACCACTTCTTCTTGTTGCATTCCTCTGTTGATGGACATTTTCGTTGCTTCCAAGTGTTGCCTATGGAAAATATTGCTGGAGTGCAGGATTGCCTGCCTGTGATTTTTGATTTTCATTTTCTCAGGTGATAGACCCACCAGTGGGTATGATTGATTGACTGGTATGGTAGCTCAACGTTTACCTTTTCAAGGCACCTCAATTGTGCTTTCATTAGTGGCTCTTACCACGTCCCCCTTATAATCGAGGGTACGCATTTCTCCACAATCACGTCAGCATTTATTGTTTGCAGCATTTTTGTTGATGGGCATTCTGACTGGTGTGAGCTGACAGGCTTTTGTAATTTGGGTTTACATGTCTGTAAAAATTCCTACAATTCATCATTTTTCCACACCTTTTTCTTTTCTGTTAAAAGAAAAAAGAAAAAAAGTGTTAGTATAATATACCTCTTCAAATATCCTTTTTGAATGTTTGCACCCTAGAATTTTTGGTCGATTTTCGACCTCAATATTTTTTGGAGGGCAGGTGTCATTTACAGAACTGCAATTGCTGAATATTTAGTGACCTTTTGAAGTTGCTTTAAAGCTGCTATTGTGGGAAACGGCCACAAGGATGCAGCATTTCTCCATTCCCAAATCTGTTTACTAGGGCATCAGAGCCATTCTGGAAGTCGTGTGCCTAGGTTGTAAATTTGAATGGAATGTGCCAGGAAAACCCCCCATAAGTTTATGTCTCATTACTCCTAGTTCGTTGTTTTAATTTTTTCAATTGGGGTAATGGTTAGAATGTTGCTTGTGCAAGGTGTACACACTCTGGTTCATCTACATATCTTATATGCCTATTTATGTAGAGATTATCTTCCCGTGTAAATTATTACAGAGTGTTCCTTAAACCTTCCTTGCTATATGGTCGGTCTCTTTGATATATGTATATAATATGTATTTGTATACATATGGTAACGCTAATCTTCATTTATCCATTCCCCCCAACTTTCCTTTTAGATAAGCATAGTTTTTTTTAATACGTCTGTGATTGACTTTCTCTGTGGAAATATGTTCTTTTGTGCTAGTTATTAGACAAGGCCTATAAGTGATATCATAGGATATAGGACTTTTGCTTTCCGACTGACCTCATGTTCTGTGATTATCTCCAAGATCATCTATGGTGCCTCAAAGAGCAGTGTTTCATTGTTTTCCATGGCTAGTATTCATTGTGTAAATGGACCACTTCTTCTTTATCCTTTCATCTGTTGATGGACATTTTGGTTGCTTCACTGCCTTGTCTATTGTGAATCAGGCTGTAGTGCAGCTTTTGCAGCCCGGGTCTTCTTCATTCTGGTCTTCTCAGTTGAGAGGCACATTGGTGCACCTCCTGGATTGAATGGTACCTCAATTTTTCCTTTTAAACGCAGCTCCTTTCTGTTCTCATTATTAGCGTTTAACCCTTTTACATCTCACTAGCAGCCAGAGGGTACACAGTTCTCTAAAACCTCTTCAGCATTTATTGCTTGTAGACTTTTTGCCAATGGTCAGTCGACTGGTGTGAGTTGAAAACTTTTTGTAGATTAGATGGCATGAGTCCAATACTTCCTGAGGTTGAGCTTTAACCATTTTCCTTTCTTTAAAAAGAGAGTGAGTAAAACTTGCCTATTCATACTATCTTCTTGAAAATTCTTCCTGTTTTGAATTTTTTTTTAATCCATTCACAACCTCAGCACAATTTTGGGGGCAGGTGTCCTTTAGAGACCTGAGTCCTTGTGAATGGTAAGTGATCATTAGCTGTGGGTTAAAAGCTGCTCTTGTGGGAATCGGCCACAAGGCGGCAGCATTTCTGCTTTACCAAATCTGGTTACTATGGCAACAGAGCCTTACTGGAAGTGGTGTTCTAGGTTTTAAATTAGAATGGACTGTGCGAGGAAAAAGCCCTTTAAGTTTATGTCTCATTACTTCTTGTTGGTATTTTTAACTTAATTTTTATTTTTTGTCACAGCAAACTTGATTACAATGTTTTGTTTCTTCTAAGTGTGCAAGATGTGGTTATTTCACACATATATATATATCTATTCTTCTTTGGAGCCTTTTCCCATGTAGGTTATGACACAATGTTGAGTAGTCTTCTCTTGGTATTGCGTAGGTCTTTGGTGATTATATATTTCACATGTTTTTGTATCTCTCTGTTAACCTCAATATGGTAAATTATCCAATCCTCATCCCTTTCTATTTGGTGAACCATAAGTTGTTTAATGAATGTGTGATTGCCTTTCTCTGTGGAAATATCTTCATTTGTTCAATTTTTATGTAACTCTTAAAAGTTATATGATATGATATGTGTCTTTTACTTTCTCACTTACTACAGGTGGTGTGATTACGTCTAGACTCATCTATGGTGCTGCAAATGGCATTGTTTCACTTTTTTCACTAGTGACTATTCCATCTATACATGGAGGAGTTCTTTCTTCACCCATCTATTGGTGGATTTTTTGGTTACCTCCATATCTTGGCTATTGTAATACTGTGCAATGCAGATTTGCCTGCCTGTGTCTTTCCAATTCTCTCTTCTTAGATTATAGGTCGAGGAGTGGGCCTGCTGGATCATATGGTAGCTCAATGTTTACCTTTTTAAGGCACCTCCATTCTGTTCTCATTCGTGGCCCTTTCCAGGTTACGTCCCCCTTGAAGTTGAGGGTATGCATTTCTCCACAAGAGCTTCAGCATTTATTGTTTGTAGTTTTCTTGCTGATGTTTTTTCTGACAAGGGTGAGCTGATACCCCTTTGAGGTTGAATTTGCATGTGCCTCATAATCCATTGAAATTGAGCTTTAAGGCATATCCTTTTTACTTTTCAAGCTGTGATTACCCCTTAGTTCTTCAAAGTGTTCTCTTAAAGTATGTGTCACATTTTGAAAAGTTTTGGCCATTACCTCCCTCAAGACATATTGAGGGCATGTTTCATTTACAGTCCTGCATTACTTCTTCCTATGAAATGACCATTAGCACAGGCCTTAAAGCTGCTTTTGCAGGTAACTGCCAGAGGGTGGCAGCCTTTCTATGTTCCCCACCCTGGTAACTAGGGAAATGCCCTTGCGGCCTGTGGTGTTTCTCGGTTATAAATTAGAGTGGAGTGTGCCGGACAAACCCACACAAGCTGATGTCTCTTTACTTTTGTGGGATTTTTAAATTTAATTTTTATTTTTTATTGGAGTAATTTTCCACTGTGTACGTGGACCACTTCTACTTTGTGCATTCCTCAGTTGATGGACATTTTCATTGCTTCCAATGGTTGGCTATGGTAAATATTGTTGGAGTGCAGGATTGCCAGCCTGTGACTTTTTTTTTAATATTTATTTATTTATTTATTTATTTATTTATTTATTTATTTTTGGCTGTGTTGGATCTTCGTTTGTGCGCGAGGGCTTTCTGTAGTTGCGGCGAGCGGGGGCCACTCTTCATCGTGGTGCGCGGGTCTCTCACTATTGCGGCCTCTCTTGTTGCGGAGCACAGGCTCCAGACGCGCAGGCTCAGTGGTTGTGGCTCACGGGCCCAGTTGCTCCGCGGCATGTGGGATCTTCCCAGACTGGGGCTCGAACCCGTGTGCCCTGCATTGGCAGGCAGACTCTCAACCACTGCACCACCAGGGAAGCCCCAAGCCTGTGACTTTTTGATTCTCATTTTCTCAGGTGATAGGCACAGCAGTGGGTGTGATTGATTGACTGGTAGCACCGTGTTACCCTTATCAAAGCACCTTCTTTGTGTTTTCATTAGTGGCTCTTACCACGTCCCCCTTAGAATAGAGGGTACGCATTTCTCCACAATCGCTTCAGCATTTATTGTTTGAGCATTTATGCTAATGGCCCTTCTGGCTGTTGTGAGCTGATAGGTTTTTGTACTTTGGGTTTGCATGTCTTTGAAAATTCATAAAACTCATCATTTTTCTCCGCCGTTTTCTTTTCTGTTAAAAAAAGGAAACAGTTGGGAGTACAATATAACTCTTGAAATTGTCTTCTTGGAAGCTTGCCCTCTGTTTAATTTTTTGGTCGATTTTCCAGCCCAGAATTTTTTTAGAGAGCAGGTGTCATTTACCGAACTGCAAGTTTGGTGAATATTTAGTGACCTTTAGCAATGGGTTTAAAGCTGCTGTTGTGGGAAGTGGCCTCAAGCAGGCAGCATTTCTCCATTCTCCAATCTGGGTACTAGGGCAGCAGAGCCTTTCTGGAAGTCGTGTTCCTAGGTTGTAAATTACATTGGAATGTGCATGGAGAAAGCCCCATAAGTTTATGTCTCATTATTTCTTCTTGGTTTTTAAAAGTGTTTTAATTGGGGTAAAAGTTAGAATATTGTTTGTCCTAGGTGAACACAATCTGGTTCATTTGTACATTTTATATGTCAATTCAAGTACAGATCCTCTTCCCATGTAAAATGTTACAGAGAGTTCCGCAGACCTCCCTTGCTATATGGTCTGTATTTTTGAGATATGTATATAATATGTGTTTGTATACATATAGTAATGCTAATCTTCATTTATCCATTTCCCACACCTTTCCTTTTAGATGAGCATAGTTTTATTTTCTAAGTCTGTGAGTGTCTTTCTCTGTGGAAATATGTTCATTTGTGTCAGTTATTAGATAACGCCTATAAGTGATATCATAGAATATAGGTCTTTTGCTTCCGACTTGCCTCATGTTTCGTGATTATGTCCAGACTCATTTGTGGTGCCTCAGAGAGCAATGGTTTGGTGTTTTCCATGGCTAATATTCCATTGTGTACATGGACCACTTCTTCTTTATCCATTCACCTCTTGTTGGACATTTTGATTGCTTCACTGTCTTGGCTACTGTGAATAAGGCTGCACTGCAGCTTTTGCGGCCTGTGTCTTCTCGATTCTTGTCTTCTCAGGTGAGAGGTCCATTGGTGCGCCTGCTAGATTGAATGGTACCTCCATTTTTACTTTTAAACACAGCTCCTTTCTTTTCTCATTATTGGCTGTTACCCCTTTATGTCTCACCAGAAGGTAGAGGGTACACAGTTCTCTAAATCCCCTTCAGCATTTATTGTTTGTAGACTTTTTGCTGACGGTCAGTCGACTGGTGTAAGTTGAAACTTTTTGTAGATTAGATTGCATGCATCTAACACTCCCTGAGGTTGAGCTTTTATCCATTTTCCTTTTTTTTAAAAAGAGTGTGAGTAAACTTAACTCTTCATAATCTCTTCTTGAAACATTTGCCTGTTGTGAATTTTTTTGTCCATTCCCTACTTCAGCACAAATTTTTAGTGCAAGTGTCTCTTACAGCCCTGAGTCCTTGTGAATGTTAAGTGACCATTAGCTGTGACTTTAAACCTGCTCTTGCAAGAAACCGCCACAAGGTGGCAGCATTTCTCCTTTGCCAAATTTGGTTACTAGGGAAACAGAGCCTTAATGGAAGTGGTGTTCTAGGTTGTATATTAGAATGGAACGTGCCAGGAAAAAGCCCTTTAAGTTTATGTCTCATTACTTCTTGTTCATATTTGTAATTTACTTTTAATTTTTTATCCCAGCAAATTTGATTACAATGGTTTGTTTGTTCTAGGTGTGCAAGATGTGGTTCTTTCACACATATACATGTATCTATTCTTCCTCGCATCCTTTTCCCATGTAGGTTATGACACAATGTTGAGTAGTCTTCTCCTGGTCTTCCATACGTCTTTGGTGATTATATATTTCACATGGTTTGTATATCTCTGTTAACCCCAATATGGTAATGTATCCAATCCTCATCCCTTTCTATTTGGTGAACAATAAGTTTTTTAATGAATCTGTGATTGCCTTTCTCTGTGGAAATATCTTCATTGGTATCAATTTTTAAGTAACTCCTAAAAGTGGTATGATAGGATATGTGTCTTTTACTTTCTCACTTACTACAGGTGGTGTGATTACGTCTAGACTCATCTATGGTGCTGCAAATGGCATTATTTCATTTTTTTCACCAGCGAATATTCCATTTGTACATGGAGGAGTTCTTCTTTGTCCACCCATCTGTTGGTGGACTTTTTGGTTACTTCTGTATCTTGGCTATTGTAATACTGTGCAATGCAGATTTGCCTGCCTGTGTCTTTCCAATTCTCTCTTCTTAGATTATAGATCGAGGAGTGGGCCTGCTGGATCATATCGTAGCTCAATGTTTACCTTTTTAAGGCACTTCCATTCTGTTCTATTTCGTGGCCCTTTCCAAGTTACGTCCCCCTTGAAGTTGAGGGTATGCATTTCTCCACAACAGCTTCAGCATTTATTGTTTGTAGTTTTCTTGCTGATGGTTTTTCTGACAAGTGTGAGCTCATACCCCTTTGTGGTTGAATTCGCATGTGCCTCATAATCTGTTGAAATTGAGCTTGAAGGCATATCCTTTTTATTTTTCAAGCTGTGATTACCCCTTAGTTCTTCAAAGTGTTCTCTTAAAGTATGTGTCACATTTTGAAATGTTTTGGCCATTACCTCCCTGAAGACATTTTGAGGGCAGGTTTCATTTACAGTTCTGCAGTACTTGTTCCTATGAAATGACCATTAGCACAGGCTTTAAAACTGCTTTTGCCGGTAACTGCCAGAGGGCGGCAGCCTTTCTATGTTCCCCACCCTGGTAACTAGGAAAAAGCCCTTGTGGCCTGTGGTGTTTCTCGGTTATAAATTAGAGTGGAGTGTGCCGGACAAACCCACACAAGCTGATGTCTCCTTACTTTTGTTGGATTTTTAAATTTAATTTTTATTTTTTATTGGAGTAATTTTCCACTGTGTACGTGGACCACTTCTTCTTTGTGCATTCCTCGGTTGATGGACATTTTCATTGCTTCCAAGTGTTGGCTATGGTAAATATTGTTGGAGTGCAGGATTGCCAGCCTGCGACTTTTTGATTCTCATTTTCTCAGGTGATAGGCCCAGCAGCGGCTGTGATTGACTGACTGGTAGCACCGTTTTTCCCTTTTCAAAGCACCTTCTTTGTGTTTTCATTAGTGGCACTTAGCACATCCCCCTTAAAATCGAGGGTACACATTTCTCCTCAATCGCTTCAGCATTTATTGTTTGCAGCATTTATGCTAATGGCCCTACTGACTGCTGTGAGCTGATAGGGTTTTGTAATATGGGTTTGCATGTCTTTGAAAATTCGTAAAACTTATCATTTTTCTCCGCCGTTTTCTTTTCTGTTAAAAAAAGGAAACAATTGGGAGTACAATATAACTCTCGAAATTGTCTTCTTGGAAGGTTGCCCTCTTTTGAATTTTTTGGTCGATTTTCCACACCAGAGTTTTTTTTGAGAGCAGGTGTCATTTCCCGAACTGCAAGTGTGGTGCATATTTAGTGACCTTTGGCAATGGGTTTAAAGCTGCTGTTGTGGGAAGTGGCCTCCAGGAGGCAGCATTTCTCCATTCGCAAATCTGGCTAGTAGGGCAGCAGAGCCTTTCTGGAAGTCGTGTTCCTAGGTTGTAAATTACATTGGAATGTGCGTGGAGAAACCTCCATAGGTTTATGTCTCATTATTTCTTCTTGGTTTTTAAAAGTGTTTTAATTGGGGTAAAGCTTAGAATATTGTTTGTCCTAGGTGTACAGAATCTGGTTCATTTGTACATTATATATGTCTATTCAAGTACAGATCCTCTTCCCATGTAAAATGTTACAGAGTGTTCCACAGACCTCCCTTGCTATATGGTTGGTCTTTTTCAGATATGTATAAAATATGTGTTTGCATAAATATAGTAACACTAATCTTAATTTATCCATTCCCCGCACATTTCCTTTTAGATGATCATGGTTTGTTTTCTAAGTCTGTGAGTGTCTTTCTCTGTGGAAATATGTTCATTTGTGTCAGTTATTATATAACGCCTATAAGTGATATCATAGAATATAGGTCTTTTGCTTTCCGACTTACCTAATATTTCGTGATTATCTCCAGACTCATTTGTGGTGCCTCCGAGAGCAATGGTTCATTGTCTTCCATGGCTAATATTCCATTGTGTACATGGACCACTTCTTCTTTATCCATCCACCTGTTGGACATTTTGATTGCTTCACTGTCTTGGCTATTGTGAATAAGGCTGCACTGCAGCTTTTGCGGCCTGTGTCTTCTCGATTCTTGTCTTCTCAGGTGAGAGGTCCAGTGATGCACCTGCTGGATTGAATAGTTCCTCTATTTTTACTTTTATACACAGCTCCTTTCTCTTCTCATTATTGGCTTTTACCCCTTTACGTCTCACCAGCAGGTAGAGGGTACACAGTTCTCTAAAACCCCTTCAGCATTTATTGTTTGTAGACTTTTTGCTGATGGTCAGTCGACTGGTGTAAGTTGAAACTTTTTGTAGATTAGATTGCATGCGTCTAACACTCCCTGAGGTTGAGCTTTTATCCATTTTCCTTTTTTTAAAAGAAGAGTGTAAGTAAAACTTAACTCTTCATAATCTCTTCTTGAAACATTTGCCGGTTTTGAATTTTTTTGTCCATTCCCTACTTCAGCACAAATTTTTAGGGCAAGTGTCCTTTACAGCCCTGAGTCCTTGTGAATGTTAAGTGACCATTAGCTGTGGGTTAAAAGCTGCTCTTGCTGGAAACGGCCACAAGGCGGCAGCATTTCTCCTTTACCTGTCTGGTTACTAGGGCAACAGAGCCTTACTGGAAGTGGTGTTCTAGGTTGTAAATTAGAATGGAATGTGCCAGGAAAAAGACCCTGAAATTTATGTCTCATTACTTCTTGTTCATTATTTTAATTTTTAAAATATTGTTTTTCCTAGGTGTACACGTTCTGTTTCAATTGTACATTACATATATTTCTTCATGTACAGATCACCTTCTCATGTAAATTATTTAGAGTGTTCCATAGACCTCCATTTCTATATGGTCGGTCTTTTTGATATATGTATTTAATATGTATTTCTATACGTATGCTCACTGTTATATTAAACATAAGCATAGTTTGTCTTCTAACTCTGTGAGTGTCTTTCTCTGTGGAAATATGTTCATTTGTGTCAGTTGTTAGATAATACCTATAAGTAATATCATAGTATATTTTTCTTTTACTTTCCGAATTACCTCATGTTCTGTGATTATGTCTAGGCTCATGTACGGTGCTGCAAAGAGCAGTGTTTTATTGTTTCCCATGGCAAATATTCCATTGTGTACCCCGACCACTTCTTCTTTGTCTATTCATGTTGATGGGCATTTTGGTTGCTTCCTTCTCTTGCCTATTGTGAATACTGCTGCAGTGCAACTTTTGCAGCCTGTGTCTTCTCGATTCTGCTCTTCTCTGGTTATACGCCCAGCTCTGGTCCTGCTGGATCAAATGGTGGCTCAATTTTTACTTTTAAACGCAGCTCCTTTCTCTTCTCATTATTGGCTCTTACCACTTTACATCTCACCAGCCGCTACAGGGCACAGAGTTGGCTAAAACCCCTTCAGCATTTATTGTTCGTAGACGTTTTGCTAATGTTTATTTGACTGGTGCGAGTTGAAACTTTTTGTAGATTTGATTTGCATTAGTCTAATAATTCTTTATGTTTAGTTTATATCTATTTTCCTTTTTTAAAAAAAGTGAGTAAAACTTACCCCTTAAAAAAAAAGTGAGTAAAACTTACCAATGATCTTTTTGAAAAATTTGCTGTGTGTTGAGTTTTTTGCCCATTCCCTGCACCAGGACATTTTTTGAGGACAGGTGTCCTTTACAGCCCTGAGTCCTTGTGAAGATTAACTGACCATTAGCTGTGGGGTTAAAGCTGGTCTTGCATTAAATGGCCACAAGGAGGCAGCATTTCCAACTCTTGGCACTTGGGCAACAGAGCCTTCCTGGATATCGTGTTAGTAGGCTGAAAATTAGAGTAGAATGTGCCAAGACAACACCCAACAGCTTATATCTCCTTACTTTCTGTTTGATTTTTAAATTTATTTTTTATTAGAGCAAGTTTGATTAAAATGTTGTGTTTCTTCTAGGTGTACAGAATCTGGTTCATTATATATATGTATCTATAAATCTTTGGATACTATCCCACGTAGGTTATTACAGAGTGTTCAGTAGACCTCTGTAGGTATAGCCTAGGTTTTGGTGATTTATATTTTTCATATGTATTAGTATAGGTCTGTCATCTAGCATATCTTAATTTATACATGCCTCACACCTTTCCATTTGGTTAAATATAATTTTGTTTTCTTCATCCATTAGGGCCCTTGTCTTGGAAATAAGTTCATGTGTATCAATTTTTAGGTAAAACCTAAAAGTGATATCATAGGATATTTGTCTTTCAGTTTCTTCGTTACTTCAAGTTGTGTGATTATCTCTAGGTTTTTCTATGGTGTTGCAAACATCACTGTTTCACTCTTTTCCATGGCTAATATTCGACTGTGTACAATGAAAACTTCTTCTTTGTGCATTCATCTGTTGAAGGACATTTTGGTTGTTTCCAACTTTTGGCTATGGTAAATATTGCTGCAGTGCAGGATTGCCAGCCTGTATCTTTTTGATTCTGGTCTTCTAAGGTGATAGTCCCAGCAGTGGGCTTTCCAGATCATATAGTAGCTCAATGTTTACCTTTAAACTCACCTCCATTATGTTCTCACTACTGACTCTTACCAGTTTACATCCAATCAGCTGCTAGAGGGTACACAGTTCTCTAATACCCGTTCAGCATTTATCGTTTGTAGATTTTTTGGTGATGATCATTCTGACTGTTGTGAGGTAAATGTTTTTGTAGATTGGATTAGCATGTCTTTATTAATTCAAGATGTTGAGCATTTTTCCATGCCCACTGCAGGGGCTATCACCTGAGAAGATGAGGATCAAAAAGACAGGATTTGGCAATCCTGCACTCCAGCAACATTTACCATAGCCAATATTTGGAAGCAATGAATACGTGCATCACCAGAGGAATGCACAAAAAAGATGGGCTCCATGTACACAATGGAATATTACTACAATAAAAAAAAAATTAAATTTAAAAAACAAACAAAAGTAAGGAGACATCAGATTTTGTGGGTTTATCGGGGCACATTCCATGCTAATTGATAACCCAGGACCACCACTGGCCAGAAGGACTGTTTCCATAGTTACCAGAGTGCGGAACGTAGAAAGGCTGCCACCCTCTGGCAATTACCTGCAAAAGCAGGTTTAAAGCCTGAGCTAATGGTCACTTCATATGAACAAGTACTGCAGGGCTGTAAATGAAACCTGCCCTCAAAATGTCTTGAGGGAGATAATGGCCAAAATATTTCAAATACTAACACATACTTTAAGAAAACACTTTGAAGAAATAAGCTCTAATCACAGCTGGAAAAATAAAAAGGACATGTCTTAAAGCTCAATTTCAACGCATTATGAGACACATGCAAATTCTACCTCAAAGAGGTATCAGCTCACACCACTCAGAATAATCATCAGCAAAAACTATAAAGAATAAATCCTGAAGGTGCTGGGAAGAAATACAAGCCCTCCACTTTAAGTGGGACATAACCTGGAAAGAGCCACTAAGGAGAACAGAACAGAGGTGCCTTTAAAAGGTAAACATTGAGCTACCATATGATCCAGCAGACCTATTCCGGGACCTATAAACTAAGGACACAGAATTGGAAGGACACAGGCAGGCAAATCTGCATTGCATAGTATTACAATAGACAAGATATGAAAGTAACCAAAAAGTCCACCGACAGATGGGTGGACAAAAAAGAACTGCTACCTGTACAGATGGAATATGAGCTAGTGAAAAAATGAAACAATGCCATTTGCAGCACCATAGATGATTCTAGAAGTAATCACGCAACTTGGAGTAAGTGAGAAAGCGAAAGACACATATCCTATCATATCACATATAGGGGTTACCTAAAAAATGATACAAACAAAGATATTTCCACAGACAAACACTATCATAGATTTATTAAAAAAACTTATGGTTCACCAAATGGAAAGGTGTGAGGATTGGATACATGACCATATTGAGGTTAACAGAGACATACAAACACACGTGAAATATATAATCACCAAAGACCTACGCAATACCAAGAGAAGACTACTCAACATTGTGTCATAACCTACATGGGAAAAGGATCCGAAGAAGAATATTTATATGTATATGTGTGAAAGAACCACATCTTGCACACCTAGAACAAACAAAACATTGTAATCAAGTTTGCTGTGATAAAAAATAAAAATTAAGTTAAAAATACCAACAAGAAGTAATGAGACATAAACTTAAAGGGCTTTTTCCTCGCACATTCCATTCTAATTTACAACCTAGAACACCACTTCCAGTAAGGCTCTGTTGCCCTAGTAACCAGATTTTGTAAAGGAGAAATGCTGCCGCCATGTGGCCGATTCCCGCAAGAGCAGCTTTTAACCCACAGCTAATGGTCACTTACCATTCACAGGGACTCAGGGCTGTAAAGGACACATGCCCTCAAAATTGTGCTGAGGTAGGGAATGGATAAAAGAATTCAAAACAGGCAAAATATTCACGAAGATACTATGAAGAGGTTAGTTTTACTCACTCTCATTTTAAAGAAAGGAAAATGGATAAAAGCTCAGCCTCAGGAAGTATTAGACTCATGCAATCGAATCTACAAAAAGTTTTCAACTCACACCAGTCGACTGACCATTGGAAAAAAGTCTACAAACAATAAATGCAGAAGAGGTTTTAGAGAACTTTGTACCCTCTAGCTGCTGGTGAGATGTAAGAGGGTTAAACGCTAATAATGAGAACAGAAAGGAGATGCTTTTAAAAAGAAAAATTGAGGTACCATTCAATCCAGCAGGCGCACCAATGGGCCTCTCACCTGAGAATACCAGAATGAAGAAGACCCGGGCTGCAAAAGCTGCACTGCAGCCTTATTCACAATAGACAAGACAGTGAAGCAACCAAAATGTCCATCAACAGATGAAAGGATAAAGAAGAAGTGGTCCATGTACACAATGAATACTAGCCATGGAAAACAATGAAACACTGCTCTTTGAGGCACCATAGATGATCTTGGAGATAATCACAGAACATGAGGTAAGTTGGAAAGCAAAAGTCCTATATTCTATGATATCACTTATAGCCGTTTTCTAATAACTGACACAAATGAACATATTTCCATACAGAAAGTCAATCACAGACTTATTAAAAAAAACTATGCTTATCTAAAAGGAAAGGTGGGGGGAATGGATAAATGAAGATTAGCGTTACCATATGTATACAAATACATATTATATACATATATCAAAAAGACCGACCATAAAGCAAGGAAGGATTACGGAACACTCTGTAATAATTTACACGGGAAGTGGATCTCTACATAAATAGTTATATAGAATATGTAGATGAACCAGAGTGTGTACACCTTGGACGAGCAACATTCTAACCATTACCCCAATTGAAAAAATTAAAACAACGAACTAGGAGTAATGAGACATAAACTTATGGGGGGTTTTCCTGGCACATTCCATCCAAATTTAAAACTTAGGCAATCAACTTCCAGAATGGCTCTGCTGCCCTAGTACCCAGATTTGGGAATGGAGAAATGCTGCATCCTTGTGGCCGTTTCCCACAAGAGCAGCTTTACACCCACTGCAAAAGGTCACTAAATATTCACCAATTGCAGGTCTGTAAATGACACCGGCCCTCCAAAAAATACTGAGGTCGAAAATCGACCAGAAAATTCCAGAGTGCAACCTTCCAAAAAGAATATTTGAAGAGGTATATTATACTAACACTTTTTTTTCTTTTTTTTTTTAACAGAATGGAAAAAGGCATGGAGAAATGATGAATTTTAGGAATTTTTACAGACATGTAAACCCAAATTACAAAAACCTATCAGCTCACACCACTCAGAACGGCCATCAACAAAAATGCTTCAAACAATAAATGCTGACGTGATTGTGGAGAAATGCGTACCCTCGATTCTAAGGGGGACGTGGTAAGAGCCACTAATGAAAGAAAAATTGAGGTCCCTTGAAAAGGTAAACGTTGAGCTACCAAACCAGTCAATCAATCATACCCACTGCTGGGTCTATCACCTGAGAAAATGAAAATCAAAAATCACAGGCTGGCAATCCTGCACTCGAGCAATATTTACCATAGGCAACACTTGGAAGCAACGAAAATGTCCATCCACAGAGGAATGCACCAAGAAGAAGGGGTCCATGTACACAATGGAATATTAGCCATTAAAGACATTGAAGCACTGCTCTTTGAGGCACCATACATGAGCCTGGAGATAATCACAAAACATGAAGTAGGTCGGACAGCAAAACACCTATATCCTATATTATCACTTATGGCATTATCTAATAACTGACACAGATGAACATATTTCCAAAGAGAAAGACACTCACAGGCTTAGAAAACAAACTATGCTCATCGAAAAGGAAAGGAGGGGGGAAATTGAGAAATGAAGATTAGTGTTACTATACATATACAAATACATATTATATACATCTATCAAAAAGACCGAACATATAGCAAGGGAGGTCGACGGAACACTGTAATATTTTACATGGGAAGAGGATCTGTACATTAATAGACATACATAATGTACAAATGAACCAGATTGTGTACACCTAGGACAAATAATATTCTAAACTTTACCCAGATTAAAAAAATTTAAAAACCAAGAAGAAGTAATGAGACATAAACTTATGGGGATTTCTCCTGGCAAATTCCATTCTAATTTACAACCTTGGACAATGACTTCCAGAAAGGCTCTGCTGCCCTAGTACCCAGATTGGGGAATGGAGAAATGCTACCTCCTTGTGGCCGTTTCGCACAAGAGCAGCTTTGAACCCACTGCAAAAGGTCACTAAATTTTCACCAACTTGCAGTTCTGTAAATGGCACCTGCCCTCCAGAAAATTTCTGGGGTCAAAAATCGACCAAAAACTTCAGGAGAGGGCAACCTTCGAAGAAGAGAATTTCAAGAGCTATATTGTACTCACGGTTTTTTCTTTGAAGAGAAAACAAAAAGGCATAGGAAAATGATGAATTTTAAAAATTTTAATGATATGCATACCCATATTACAAAAACCTATCAGCTCACAGCAGTCAGAATGGCCATTAGGAATAATGCAGCAAAAAATAAACGGTGAAGGGAGTGCAGAGAAATGTGTACCCTCGGTTGTAAGGGTGGGCATGTAAAGAGCCACTAATGAAAACACAATGTAGGTGCTTTGAAAAGGGAAACATTGAGCTACCAGTCAATCAATCACAACCACTGCTTGGCCTATCACCTTAGAAAATGAGAATCAAAAAGTCACAGGCTAGCAAACCTGAAGGCCAGCAAGATTTACCATAGCCAGCACTTGGAAGCAATGAAAATGTCCATCAACCGAGGAATGCACCAAGAAGAAGTGGTCCACGTACACAATGGAATATTACTCTAATAATAAATATAAATTAAATTTAAAAACAAACCAAAGCAAGGAGACATCAACATTTGTGGGTTTATCCGGGCACATTGCACTCTAATTTATAACCGAAGAACACCACTGGCCGGTAGGTCTGTTTCCCTAGTACCTGCATGGGAAACGTAGAAAGGCTGCCGCTCTCTGGCCGTTACCTGCAAAAGCAGGTTTAAAGCCTGAGCTAATGGTCACTTCATATGAACAAGTACTGCAGGGCTGTAAATGAAACCTGCCCTCAAAATGTCTTGAGGGAGATAATGGCCAAAATATTTCAAATGGTGACACATACTTTAAGAAAACACTTTGAAGAAATAAGCTCTAATCACAGCTGGAAAAATAAAAAGGACATGTCTTAAAGCTCAATTTCTACGCATTATGAGACACATGCAAATTCAACCACAAAGAGGTATCAGCTCACACCACTCAGAATAATCATCAGCAAAAACTACAAAGAATAAATCCTGAAGGTGCTTGGAAGAAATACATGCCCTTCACTTTAAGTGGGACATAACCTGGAAAGAGCCACTAAGGAGAACAGAACAGAGGTGCCTTTAAAAGGTAAACATTGAGCTACCATATGATCCAGCAGACCTATTCCTGGACCTATAAACTAAGAAGACAGAATTGGAAGGAGACAGCCACGCAAATCTGCATTCCATACTATTACAATAGCCAAGATATGTAAGTAACCAAACAGCCCACCGATAGATGGGTGGACAAAGAAGAACTGCTACCTGTACAGATGGAATATGAGCTAGTGAAAAAATGAAACAATGCCATTTGCAGCACCGTAGATGAGTCTAGAAGTAATCCCGCAACTTGGATTAAGTGAGAAAGCGAAAGACACATATCCTATCATATCACATATAGGGGTTACCTAAAAAATGATACAAACAAAGATATTTCCAAAGACAAACACTATCATAGATTCATTAAAAAAATTATGGTTCACCAAATGGAAAGGTGTGAGGATTGGATACATTACCATATTGAGGTTAACAGAGACATACATACACATGTGAAATATATAATCACCAAAGACCTACGCAATACCAAGAGAAGACTACTCAACATTGTGTCATAACCTACATGGGAAAAGGATCCGAAGAAGAATATTTATATGTATAAGTGTGAAAGAACCACATCTTGCACACCTAGAACAAACAAAACATTGTAATCAAGTTTGCTGTGATAAAAAATAAAAATTAAGTTAAAAATACCAACAAGAAGTAATGAGACATAAACTTAAAGGGCTTTTTCCTCGCACATTCCATTCTAATTTACAACCTAGAACACCACTTCCAGTAAGGCTCTGTTGCCCTATTAACCAGATTTGGTAAAGGAGAAATTCTGCCGCCTTGTGGCCAATTCCCGCAAGAGCAGCTTTTAACCCACAGCTAATGGTCACTTGCCATTCAAAATGACTCAAGGCTGTAAAGGACACCTGCCCTCAAAATTGTGCTGAGGTAGGGAATGGATAAAAGAATTGAAAACAGGCAAAATTTTCACGAAGATAGTATGAAGAGGTATGTTTTACTCACTCTCATTTTAAAGAAAGGAAAATGGATAAAAGCTCAGCCTCAGGAAGTATTAGACTCATGCAATATAACCTACAAAAAGTTTTCAACTCACACCAGTCGACTGACCATTGGCAATAAGACTACAAACAATAAATGCTGAAGAGGATTTAGAGAACTGTGTACCCTCTAGCAGCTGGTGAGATGTAAAAGGGTTAAACGCTAATAATGAGAACAGAAAGGAGCTGCGTTTAAAAGGAAAAATTGAGGTACCATTCAATCCAGCAGGTGCACCAATGGGCCTCTCACCTGAGAAGATCAGAATGAAGAAGACCCGGGCTGCAAAAGCTGCCCTGCAGCCTGATTCACAATAGACAAGGCAGTGAAGCAACCAAAATGTCCATCAACAGATGAAAGGATAAAGAAGAAGTTGTCCATGTACACAATGAATTCTAGCCATGGAAAACAATGAAACACTGCTCTTTGAGGCACCATAGATGACCTTGGAGATAATCACAGAACATGAGGTAAGTCGGAAAGCAAAAGTCCTATATCCTATGATATCACTTATAGGCGTTATCTAATAACTGACACAAATGAACATATTTCCACAGAGAAAGTCAATCATAGACTTATTAAAGAAAAACTATGCTTATCTAAAAGGAATGGTGGGGGGAATAGATAAATGAAGATTAGCGTTACCATATGTATACAAATACATATTATATACATATATCAAAAAGACCGACCATATAGCAAGGAAGGATTACGGAACACTCTGTAATAATTTACACGGGAAGAGAATCTCTACATAAATAGGCATATAGGATATGTAGATGAACCAGAGTGTGTACACCTTGGACAAGCAACATTCTAACCATTACCCCAATTGAAAAAATTAAAACAACGAACTAGGAGTAATGAGACATAAACTTATGGGGGGTTTTCCTGGCACATTCCATTCAAATTTACAACCTATTCAAACGACTTCCAGAATGGCTCTGCTGCCCTAGTATCCAGATTTGGGAATGGAGAAATGCTGCATCCTTGTGGCCATTTCCCACAAGAGCAGCTTTACACCCACTGCAAAAGGTCACTAAATATTCACCAATTGCTGGTCTGTAAATGACACCGGCCCTCCAAAAAATACTGAGGTCGAAAATCGACCAGAAAATTCCAGAGTGCAACCTTCCAAAAAGAATATTTGAAGAGGTATATTATACTAACACTTTTTTTTCTTTTTTTCTTTTAACAGAATGGAAAAAGGCATGGAGAAATGATGAATTTTAGGAATTTTTACAGACATGTAAACCCAAATTACAAAAACCTATCAGCTCACACCACTCAGAACGGCCATCAACAAAAATGCTTCAAACAATAAATGCTGACGTGATTGTCGAGAAATGCGTACCCTCGATTCTAAGGGGGACGTGGTAAGAGCCACTAATGAAAGAAAAATTGAGGTCCCTTGAAAAGGTAAACGTTGAGCTACCAAACCAGTCAATCAATCATACCCACTGCTGGGTCTATCACCTGAGAAAATGAAAATCAAAAATCACAGGCTGGCAATCCTGCACTCGAGCAATATTTACCATAGGCAACACTTGGAAGCAACGAAAATGTCCATCCACAGAGGAATGCACCAAGAAGAAGGGGTCCATGTACACAATGGAATATTAGCCATTAAAGACATTGAAGCACTGCTCTTTGAGGCACCATACATGAGCCTGGAGATAATCACAAAACATGAAGTAGGTCGGACAGCAAAACACCTATATCCTATATTATCACTTATGGCATTATCTAATAACTGACACAGATGAACATATTTCCAAAGAGAAAGACACTCACAGGCTTAGAAAACAAACTATGCTCATCGAAAAGGAAAGGAGGGGGGAAATTGAGAAATGAAGATTAGTGTTACTATACATATACAAATACATATTATATACATCTATCAAAAAGACCGAACATATAGCAAGGGAGGTCGACGGAACACCGTAATATTTTACATGGGAAGAGGATCTGTACATTAATAGACATACATAATGTACAAATGAACCAGATTGTGTACACCTAGGACAAACAATATTCTAAACTTTACCCAGATTAAAAAAATTTTGAAAACCAAGAAAAAGTAGTGAGACAAAAACATATGGGGATTTCTCCTGGCAAATTCCATTCTAATTTACAACCTTGGACAATGACTTCCAGAAAGGCTCTGCTGCCCTAGTACCCAGATTGGGGAATGGAGAAATGCTACCTCCTTGTGGCCGTTTCGCACAAGAGCAGCTTTGAACCCACTGCAAAAGGTCACTAAATTTTCACCAACTTGCAGTTCTGTAAATGGCACCTGCCCTCCAGAAAATTTCTGGGGTCAAAAATCGACCAAAAACTTCAGGAGAGGGCAACCTTCGAAGAAGAGAATTGCAAGAGCTATATTGTACTCACGGTTTTTTCTTTGAAGAGAAAACAAAAAGGCATAGGAAAATGATGAATTTTAAAAATTTTAATGATATGCATACCCATATTACAAAAACCTATCAGCTCACAGCAGTCAGAATGGCCATTAGGAATAATGCAGCAAAAAATAAACGGTGAAGGGAGTGCAGAGAAATGTGTACCCTCGGTTGTAAGGGTGGGCATGTAAAGAGCCACTAATGAAAACACAATGTAGGTGCTTTGAAAAGGGAAACATTGAGCTACCAGTCAATCAATCACAACCACTGCTTGGCCTATCACCTTAGAAAATGAGAATCAAAAAGTCACAGGCTGGCAAACCTGAAGGCCAGCAAGATTTACCATAGCCAGCACTTGGAAGCAATGAAAATGTCCATCAACCGAGGAATGCACCAAGAAGAAGTGGTCCACGTACACAATGGAATATTACTCTAATAATAAATATAAATTAAATTTAAAAACAAACCAAAGCAAGGAGACATCAACATTTGTGGGTTTATCCGGGCACATTGCACTCTAATTTATAACCGAAGAACACCACTGGCCGGTAGGTCTGTTTCCCTAGTACCTGCATGGGAAACGTAGAAAGGCTGCCGCTCTCTGGCCGTTACCTGCAAAAGCAGGTTTAAAGCCTGAGCTAATGGTCACTTCATATGAACAAGTACTGCAGGGCTGTAAATGAAACCTGCCCTCAAAATGTCTTGAGGGAGATAATGGCCAAAATATTTCAAATGGTGACACATACTTTAAGAAAACACTTTGAAGAAATAAGCTCTAATCACAGCTGGAAAAATAAAAAGGACATGTCTTAAAGCTCAATTTCTACGCATTATGAGACACATGCAAATTCAACCACAAAGAGGTATCAGCTCACACCACTCAGAATAATCATCAGCAAAAACTACAAAGAATAAATCCTGAAGGTGCTTGGAAGAAATACATGCCCTTCACTTTAAGTGGGACATAACCTGGAAAGAGCCACTAAGGAGAACAGAACAGAGGTGCCTTTAAAAGGTAAACATTGAGCTACCATATGATCCAGCAGACCTATTCCTGGACCTATAAACTAAGAAGACAGAATTGGAAGGAGACAGCCACGCAAATCTGCATTCCATACTATTACAATAGCCAAGATATGTAAGTAACCAAACAGCCCACCGATAGATGGGTGGACAAAGAAGAACTGCTACCTGTACAGATGGAATATGAGCTAGTGAAAAAATGAAACAATGCCATTTGCAGCACCGTAGATGAGTCTAGAAGTAATCCCGCAACTTGGATTAAGTGAGAAAGCGAAAGACACATATCCTATCATATCACATATAGGGGTTACCTAAAAAATGATACAAACAAAGATATTTCCAAAGACAAACACTATCATAGATTCATTAAAAAAATTATGGTTCACCAAATGGAAAGGTGTGAGGATTGGATACATTACCATATTGAGGTTAACAGAGACATACATACACATGTGAAATATATAATCACCAAAGACCTACGCAATACCAAGAGAAGACTACTCAACATTGTGTCATAACCTACATGGGAAAAGGATCCGAAGAAGAATATTTATATGTATAAGTGTGAAAGAACCACATCTTGCACACCTAGAACAAACAAAACATTGTAATCAAGTTTGCTGTGATAAAAAATAAAAATTAAGTTAAAAATACCAACAAGAAGTAATGAGACATAAACTTAAAGGGCTTTTTCCTCGCACATTCCATTCTAATTTACAACCTAGAACACCACTTCCAGTAAGGCTCTGTTGCCCTATTAACCAGATTTGGTAAAGGAGAAATTCTGCCGCCTTGTGGCCAATTCCCGCAAGAGCAGCTTTTAACCCACAGCTAATGGTCACTTGCCATTCAAAATGACTCAAGGCTGTAAAGGACACCTGCCCTCAAAATTGTGCTGAGGTAGGGAATGGATAAAAGAATTGAAAACAGGCAAAATTTTCACGAAGATAGTATGAAGAGGTATGTTTTACTCACTCTCATTTTAAAGAAAGGAAAATGGATAAAAGCTCAGCCTCAGGAAGTATTAGACTCATGCAATATAACCTACAAAAAGTTTTCAACTCACACCAGTCGACTGACCATTGGCAATAAGACTACAAACAATAAATGCTGAAGAGGATTTAGAGAACTGTGTACCCTCTAGCAGCTGGTGAGATGTAAAAGGGTTAAACGCTAATAATGAGAACAGAAAGGAGCTGCGTTTAAAAGGAAAAATTGAGGTACCATTCAATCCAGCAGGTGCACCAATGGGCCTCTCACCTGAGAAGATCAGAATGAAGAAGACCCGGGCTGCAAAAGCTGCCCTGCAGCCTGATTCACAATAGACAAGGCAGTGAAGCAACCAAAATGTCCATCAACAGATGAAAGGATAAAGAAGAAGTTGTCCATGTACACAATGAATTCTAGCCATGGAAAACAATGAAACACTGCTCTTTGAGGCACCATAGATGACCTTGGAGATAATCACAGAACATGAGGTAAGTCGGAAAGCAAAAGTCCTATATCCTATGATATCACTTATAGGCGTTATCTAATAACTGACACAAATGAACATATTTCCACAGAGAAAGTCAATCATAGACTTATTAAAGAAAAACTATGCTTATCTAAAAGGAATGGTGGGGGGAATAGATAAATGAAGATTAGCGTTACCATATGTATACAAATACATATTATATACATATATCAAAAAGACCGACCATATAGCAAGGAAGGATTACGGAACACTCTGTAATAATTTACACGGGAAGAGAATCTCTACATAAATAGGCATATAGGATATGTAGATGAACCAGAGTGTGTACACCTTGGACAAGCAACATTCTAACCATTACCCCAATTGAAAAAATTAAAACAACGAACTAGGAGTAATGAGACATAAACTTATGGGGGGTTTTCCTGGCACATTCCATTCAAATTTACAACCTATTCAAACGACTTCCAGAATGGCTCTGCTGCCCTAGTATCCAGATTTGGGAATGGAGAAATGCTGCATCCTTGTGGCCGTTTCCCACAAGAGCAGCTTTACACCCACTGCAAAAGGTCACTAAATATTCACCAATTGCTGGTCTGTAAATGACACCGGCCCTCCAAAAAATACTGAGGTCGAAAATCGACCAGAAAATTCCAGAGTGCAACCTTCCAAAAAGAATATTTGAAGAGGTATATTATACTAACACTTTTTTTTCTTTTTTTCTTTTAACAGAATGGAAAAAGGCATGGAGAAATGATGAATTTTAGGAATTTTTACAGACATGTAAACCCAAATTACAAAAACCTATCAGCTCACACCACTCAGAACGGCCATCAACAAAAATGCTTCAAACAATAAATGCTGACGTGATTGTCGAGAAATGCGTACCCTCGATTCTAAGGGGGACGTGGTAAGAGCCACTAATGAAAGAAAAATTGAGGTCCCTTGAAAAGGTAAACGTTGAGCTACCAAACCAGTCAATCAATCATACCCACTGCTGGGTCTATCACCTGAGAAAATGAAAATCAAAAATCACAGGCTGGCAATCCTGCACTCGAGCAATATTTACCATAGGCAACACTTGGAAGCAACGAAAATGTCCATCCACAGAGGAATGCACCAAGAAGAAGGGGTCCATGTACACAATGGAATATTAGCCATTAAAGACATTGAAGCACTGCTCTTTGAGGCACCATACATGAGCCTGGAGATAATCACAAAACATGAAGTAGGTCGGACAGCAAAACACCTATATCCTATATTATCACTTATGGCATTATCTAATAACTGACACAGATGAACATATTTCCAAAGAGAAAGACACTCACAGGCTTAGAAAACAAACTATGCTCATCGAAAAGGAAAGGAGGGGGGAAATTGAGAAATGAAGATTAGTGTTACTATACATATACAAATACATATTATATACATCTATCAAAAAGACCGAACATATAGCAAGGGAGGTCGACGGAACACCGTAATATTTTACATGGGAAGAGGATCTGTACATTAATAGACATACATAATGTACAAATGAACCAGATTGTGTACACCTAGGACAAACAATATTCTAAACTTTACCCAGATTAAAAAAATTTTGAAAACCAAGAAAAAGTAGTGAGACAAAAACATATGGGGATTTCTCCTGGCAAATTCCATTCTAATTTACAACCTTGGACAATGACTTCCAGAAAGGCTCTGCTGCCCTAGTACCCAGATTGGGGAATGGAGAAATGCTACCTCCTTGTGGCCGTTTCGCACAAGAGCAGCTTTGAACCCACTGCAAAAGGTCACTAAATTTTCACCAACTTGCAGTTCTGTAAATGGCACCTGCCCTCCAGAAAATTTCTGGGGTCAAAAATCGACCAAAAACTTCAGGAGAGGGCAACCTTCGAAGAAGAGAATTGCAAGAGCTATATTGTACTCACGGTTTTTTCTTTGAAGAGAAAACAAAAAGGCATAGGAAAATGATGAATTTTAAAAATTTTAATGATATGCATACCCATATTACAAAAACCTATCAGCTCACAGCAGTCAGAATGGCCATTAGGAATAATGCAGCAAAAAATAAACGGTGAAGGGAGTGCAGAGAAATGTGTACCCTCGGTTGTAAGGGTGGGCATGTAAAGAGCCACTAATGAAAACACAATGTAGGTGCTTTGAAAAGGGAAACATTGAGCTACCAGTCAATCAATCACAACCACTGCTTGGCCTATCACCTTAGAAAATGAGAATCAAAAAGTCACAGGCTGGCAAACCTGAAGGCCAGCAAGATTTACCATAGCCAGCACTTGGAAGCAATGAAAATGTCCATCAACCGAGGAATGCACCAAGAAGAAGTGGTCCACGTACACAATGGAATATTACTCTAATAATAAATATAAATTAAATTTAAAAACAAACCAAAGCAAGGAGACATCAACATTTGTGGGTTTATCCGGGCACATTGCACTCTAATTTATAACCGAAGAACACCACTGGCCGGTAGGTCTGTTTCCCTAGTACCTGCATGGGAAACGTAGAAAGGCTGCCGCTCTCTGGCCGTTACCTGCAAAAGCAGGTTTAAAGCCTGAGCTAATGGTCACTTCATATGAACAAGTACTGCAGGGCTGTAAATGAAACCTGCCCTCAAAATGTCTTGAGGGAGATAATGGCCAAAATATTTCAAATGGTGACACATACTTTAAGAAAACACTTTGAAGAAATAAGCTCTAATCACAGCTGGAAAAATAAAAAGGACATGTCTTAAAGCTCAATTTCTACGCATTATGAGACACATGCAAATTCAACCACAAAGAGGTATCAGCTCACACCACTCAGAATAATCATCAGCAAAAACTACAAAGAATAAATCCTGAAGGTGCTTGGAAGAAATACATGCCCTTCACTTTAAGTGGGACATAACCTGGAAAGAGCCACTAAGGAGAACAGAACAGAGGTGCCTTTAAAAGGTAAACATTGAGCTACCATATGATCCAGCAGACCTATTCCTGGACCTATAAACTAAGAAGACAGAATTGGAAGGAGACAGCCACGCAAATCTGCATTCCATACTATTACAATAGCCAAGATATGTAAGTAACCAAACAGCCCACCGATAGATGGGTGGACAAAGAAGAACTGCTACCTGTACAGATGGAATATGAGCTAGTGAAAAAATGAAACAATGCCATTTGCAGCACCGTAGATGAGTCTAGAAGTAATCCCGCAACTTGGATTAAGTGAGAAAGCGAAAGACACATATCCTATCATATCACATATAGGGGTTACCTAAAAAATGATACAAACAAAGATATTTCCAAAGACAAACACTATCATAGATTCATTAAAAAAATTATGGTTCACCAAATGGAAAGGTGTGAGGATTGGATACATTACCATATTGAGGTTAACAGAGACATACATACACATGTGAAATATATAATCACCAAAGACCTACGCAATACCAAGAGAAGACTACTCAACATTGTGTCATAACCTACATGGGAAAAGGATCCGAAGAAGAATATTTATATGTATAAGTGTGAAAGAACCACATCTTGCACACCTAGAACAAACAAAACATTGTAATCAAGTTTGCTGTGATAAAAAATAAAAATTAAGTTAAAAATACCAACAAGAAGTAATGAGACATAAACTTAAAGGGCTTTTTCCTCGCACATTCCATTCTAATTTACAACCTAGAACACCACTTCCAGTAAGGCTCTGTTGCCCTATTAACCAGATTTGGTAAAGGAGAAATTCTGCCGCCTTGTGGCCAATTCCCGCAAGAGCAGCTTTTAACCCACAGCTAATGGTCACTTGCCATTCAAAATGACTCAAGGCTGTAAAGGACACCTGCCCTCAAAATTGTGCTGAGGTAGGGAATGGATAAAAGAATTGAAAACAGGCAAAATTTTCACGAAGATAGTATGAAGAGGTATGTTTTACTCACTCTCATTTTAAAGAAAGGAAAATGGATAAAAGCTCAGCCTCAGGAAGTATTAGACTCATGCAATATAACCTACAAAAAGTTTTCAACTCACACCAGTCGACTGACCATTGGCAATAAGACTACAAACAATAAATGCTGAAGAGGATTTAGAGAACTGTGTACCCTCTAGCAGCTGGTGAGATGTAAAAGGGTTAAACGCTAATAATGAGAACAGAAAGGAGCTGCGTTTAAAAGGAAAAATTGAGGTACCATTCAATCCAGCAGGTGCACCAATGGGCCTCTCACCTGAGAAGATCAGAATGAAGAAGACCCGGGCTGCAAAAGCTGCCCTGCAGCCTGATTCACAATAGACAAGGCAGTGAAGCAACCAAAATGTCCATCAACAGATGAAAGGATAAAGAAGAAGTTGTCCATGTACACAATGAATTCTAGCCATGGAAAACAATGAAACACTGCTCTTTGAGGCACCATAGATGACCTTGGAGATAATCACAGAACATGAGGTAAGTCGGAAAGCAAAAGTCCTATATCCTATGATATCACTTATAGGCGTTATCTAATAACTGACACAAATGAACATATTTCCACAGAGAAAGTCAATCATAGACTTATTAAAGAAAAACTATGCTTATCTAAAAGGAATGGTGGGGGGAATAGATAAATGAAGATTAGCGTTACCATATGTATACAAATACATATTATATACATATATCAAAAAGACCGACCATATAGCAAGGAAGGATTACGGAACACTCTGTAATAATTTACACGGGAAGAGAATCTCTACATAAATAGGCATATAGGATATGTAGATGAACCAGAGTGTGTACACCTTGGACAAGCAACATTCTAACCATTACCCCAATTGAAAAAATTAAAACAACGAACTAGGAGTAATGAGACATAAACTTATGGGGGGTTTTCCTGGCACATTCCATTCAAATTTACAACCTATTCAAACGACTTCCAGAATGGCTCTGCTGCCCTAGTATCCAGATTTGGGAATGGAGAAATGCTGCATCCTTGTGGCCGTTTCCCACAAGAGCAGCTTTACACCCACTGCAAAAGGTCACTAAATATTCACCAATTGCTGGTCTGTAAATGACACCGGCCCTCCAAAAAATACTGAGGTCGAAAATCGACCAGAAAATTCCAGAGTGCAACCTTCCAAAAAGAATATTTGAAGAGGTATATTATACTAACACTTTTTTTTCTTTTTTTCTTTTAACAGAATGGAAAAAGGCATGGAGAAATGATGAATTTTAGGAATTTTTACAGACATGTAAACCCAAATTACAAAAACCTATCAGCTCACACCACTCAGAACGGCCATCAACAAAAATGCTTCAAACAATAAATGCTGACGTGATTGTCGAGAAATGCGTACCCTCGATTCTAAGGGGGACGTGGTAAGAGCCACTAATGAAAGAAAAATTGAGGTCCCTTGAAAAGGTAAACGTTGAGCTACCAAACCAGTCAATCAATCATACCCACTGCTGGGTCTATCACCTGAGAAAATGAAAATCAAAAATCACAGGCTGGCAATCCTGCACTCGAGCAATATTTACCATAGGCAACACTTGGAAGCAACGAAAATGTCCATCCACAGAGGAATGCACCAAGAAGAAGGGGTCCATGTACACAATGGAATATTAGCCATTAAAGACATTGAAGCACTGCTCTTTGAGGCACCATACATGAGCCTGGAGATAATCACAAAACATGAAGTAGGTCGGACAGCAAAACACCTATATCCTATATTATCACTTATGGCATTATCTAATAACTGACACAGATGAACATATTTCCAAAGAGAAAGACACTCACAGGCTTAGAAAACAAACTATGCTCATCGAAAAGGAAAGGAGGGGGGAAATTGAGAAATGAAGATTAGTGTTACTATACATATACAAATACATATTATATACATCTATCAAAAAGACCGAACATATAGCAAGGGAGGTCGACGGAACACCGTAATATTTTACATGGGAAGAGGATCTGTACATTAATAGACATACATAATGTACAAATGAACCAGATTGTGTACACCTAGGACAAACAATATTCTAAACTTTACCCAGATTAAAAAAATTTTGAAAACCAAGAAAAAGTAGTGAGACAAAAACATATGGGGATTTCTCCTGGCAAATTCCATTCTAATTTACAACCTTGGACAATGACTTCCAGAAAGGCTCTGCTGCCCTAGTACCCAGATTGGGGAATGGAGAAATGCTACCTCCTTGTGGCCGTTTCGCACAAGAGCAGCTTTGAACCCACTGCAAAAGGTCACTAAATTTTCACCAACTTGCAGTTCTGTAAATGGCACCTGCCCTCCAGAAAATTTCTGGGGTCAAAAATCGACCAAAAACTTCAGGAGAGGGCAACCTTCGAAGAAGAGAATTGCAAGAGCTATATTGTACTCACGGTTTTTTCTTTGAAGAGAAAACAAAAAGGCATAGGAAAATGATGAATTTTAAAAATTTTAATGATATGCATACCCATATTACAAAAACCTATCAGCTCACAGCAGTCAGAATGGCCATTAGGAATAATGCAGCAAAAAATAAACGGTGAAGGGAGTGCAGAGAAATGTGTACCCTCGGTTGTAAGGGTGGGCATGTAAAGAGCCACTAATGAAAACACAATGTAGGTGCTTTGAAAAGGGAAACATTGAGCTACCAGTCAATCAATCACAACCACTGCTTGGCCTATCACCTTAGAAAATGAGAATCAAAAAGTCACAGGCTGGCAAACCTGAAGGCCAGCAAGATTTACCATAGCCAGCACTTGGAAGCAATGAAAATGTCCATCAACCGAGGAATGCACCAAGAAGAAGTGGTCCACGTACACAATGGAATATTACTCTAATAATAAATATAAATTAAATTTAAAAACAAACCAAAGCAAGGAGACATCAACATTTGTGGGTTTATCCGGGCACATTGCACTCTAATTTATAACCGAAGAACACCACTGGCCGGTAGGTCTGTTTCCCTAGTACCTGCATGGGAAACGTAGAAAGGCTGCCGCTCTCTGGCCGTTACCTGCAAAAGCAGGTTTAAAGCCTGAGCTAATGGTCACTTCATATGAACAAGTACTGCAGGGCTGTAAATGAAACCTGCCCTCAAAATGTCTTGAGGGAGATAATGGCCAAAATATTTCAAATGGTGACACATACTTTAAGAAAACACTTTGAAGAAATAAGCTCTAATCACAGCTGGAAAAATAAAAAGGACATGTCTTAAAGCTCAATTTCTACGCATTATGAGACACATGCAAATTCAACCACAAAGAGGTATCAGCTCACACCACTCAGAATAATCATCAGCAAAAACTACAAAGAATAAATCCTGAAGGTGCTTGGAAGAAATACATGCCCTTCACTTTAAGTGGGACATAACCTGGAAAGAGCCACTAAGGAGAACAGAACAGAGGTGCCTTTAAAAGGTAAACATTGAGCTACCATATGATCCAGCAGACCTATTCCTGGACCTATAAACTAAGAAGACAGAATTGGAAGGAGACAGCCACGCAAATCTGCATTCCATACTATTACAATAGCCAAGATATGTAAGTAACCAAACAGCCCACCGATAGATGGGTGGACAAAGAAGAACTGCTACCTGTACAGATGGAATATGAGCTAGTGAAAAAATGAAACAATGCCATTTGCAGCACCGTAGATGAGTCTAGAAGTAATCCCGCAACTTGGATTAAGTGAGAAAGCGAAAGACACATATCCTATCATATCACATATAGGGGTTACCTAAAAAATGATACAAACAAAGATATTTCCAAAGACAAACACTATCATAGATTCATTAAAAAAATTATGGTTCACCAAATGGAAAGGTGTGAGGATTGGATACATTACCATATTGAGGTTAACAGAGACATACATACACATGTGAAATATATAATCACCAAAGACCTACGCAATACCAAGAGAAGACTACTCAACATTGTGTCATAACCTACATGGGAAAAGGATCCGAAGAAGAATATTTATATGTATAAGTGTGAAAGAACCACATCTTGCACACCTAGAACAAACAAAACATTGTAATCAAGTTTGCTGTGATAAAAAATAAAAATTAAGTTAAAAATACCAACAAGAAGTAATGAGACATAAACTTAAAGGGCTTTTTCCTCGCACATTCCATTCTAATTTACAACCTAGAACACCACTTCCAGTAAGGCTCTGTTGCCCTATTAACCAGATTTGGTAAAGGAGAAATTCTGCCGCCTTGTGGCCAATTCCCGCAAGAGCAGCTTTTAACCCACAGCTAATGGTCACTTGCCATTCAAAATGACTCAAGGCTGTAAAGGACACCTGCCCTCAAAATTGTGCTGAGGTAGGGAATGGATAAAAGAATTGAAAACAGGCAAAATTTTCACGAAGATAGTATGAAGAGGTATGTTTTACTCACTCTCATTTTAAAGAAAGGAAAATGGATAAAAGCTCAGCCTCAGGAAGTATTAGACTCATGCAATATAACCTACAAAAAGTTTTCAACTCACACCAGTCGACTGACCATTGGCAATAAGACTACAAACAATAAATGCTGAAGAGGATTTAGAGAACTGTGTACCCTCTAGCAGCTGGTGAGATGTAAAAGGGTTAAACGCTAATAATGAGAACAGAAAGGAGCTGCGTTTAAAAGGAAAAATTGAGGTACCATTCAATCCAGCAGGTGCACCAATGGGCCTCTCACCTGAGAAGATCAGAATGAAGAAGACCCGGGCTGCAAAAGCTGCCCTGCAGCCTGATTCACAATAGACAAGGCAGTGAAGCAACCAAAATGTCCATCAACAGATGAAAGGATAAAGAAGAAGTTGTCCATGTACACAATGAATTCTAGCCATGGAAAACAATGAAACACTGCTCTTTGAGGCACCATAGATGACCTTGGAGATAATCACAGAACATGAGGTAAGTCGGAAAGCAAAAGTCCTATATCCTATGATATCACTTATAGGCGTTATCTAATAACTGACACAAATGAACATATTTCCACAGAGAAAGTCAATCATAGACTTATTAAAGAAAAACTATGCTTATCTAAAAGGAATGGTGGGGGGAATAGATAAATGAAGATTAGCGTTACCATATGTATACAAATACATATTATATACATATATCAAAAAGACCGACCATATAGCAAGGAAGGATTACGGAACACTCTGTAATAATTTACACGGGAAGAGAATCTCTACATAAATAGGCATATAGGATATGTAGATGAACCAGAGTGTGTACACCTTGGACAAGCAACATTCTAACCATTACACCAATTGAAAAAATTAAAACAACGAACTAGGAGTAATGAGACATAAACTTATGGGGGGTTTTCCTGGCACATTCCATTCAAATTTACAACCTATTCAAACGACTTCCAGAATGGCTCTGCTGCCCTAGTATCCAGATTTGGGAATGGAGAAATGCTGCATCCTTGTGGCCGTTTCCCACAAGAGCAGCTTTACACCCACTGCAAAAGGTCACTAAATATTCACCAATTGCTGGTCTGTAAATGACACCGGCCCTCCAAAAAATACTGAGGTCGAAAATCGACCAGAAAATTCCAGAGTGCAACCTTCCAAAAAGAATATTTGAAGAGGTATATTATACTAACACTTTTTTTTCTTTTTTTCTTTTAACAGAATGGAAAAAGGCATGGAGAAATGATGAATTTTAGGAATTTTTACAGACATGTAAACCCAAATTACAAAAACCTATCAGCTCACACCACTCAGAACGGCCATCAACAAAAATGCTTCAAACAATAAATGCTGACGTGATTGTGGAGAAATGCGTACCCTCGATTCTAAGGGGGACGTGGTAAGAGCCACTAATGAAAGAAAAATTGAGGTCCCTTGAAAAGGTAAACGTTGAGCTACCAAACCAGTCAATCAATCATACCCACTGCTGGGTCTATCACCTGAGAAAATGAAAATCAAAAATCACAGGCTGGCAATCCTGCACTCGAGCAATATTTACCATAGGCAACACTTGGAAGCAACGAAAATGTCCATCCACAGAGGAATGCACCAAGAAGAAGGGGTCCATGTACACAATGGAATATTAGCCATTAAAGACATTGAAGCACTGCTCTTTGAGGCACCATACATGAGCCTGGAGATAATCACAAAACATGAAGTAGGTCGGACAGCAAAACACCTATATCCTATATTATCACTTATGGCATTATCTAATAACTGACACAGATGAACATATTTCCAAAGAGAAAGACACTCACAGGCTTAGAAAACAAACTATGCTCATCGAAAAGGAAAGGAGGGGGGAAATTGAGAAATGAAGATTAGTGTTACTATACATATACAAATACATATTATATACATCTATCAAAAAGACCGAACATATAGCAAGGGAGGTCGACGGAACACCGTAATATTTTACATGGGAAGAGGATCTGTACATTAATAGACATACATAATGTACAAATGAACCAGATTGTGTACACCTAGGACAAACAATATTCTAAACTTTACCCAGATTAAAAAAATTTTGAAAACCAAGAAGAAGTAGTGAGACAAAAACATATGGGGATTTCTCCTGGCAAATTCCATTCTAATTTACAACCTTGGACAATGACTTCCAGAAAGGCTCTGCTGCCCTAGTACCCAGATTGGGGAATGGAGAAATGCTACCTCCTTGTGGCCGTTTCGCACAACAGCAGCTTTGAACCCACTGCAAAAGGTCACTAAATTTTCACCAACTTGCAGTTCTGTAAATGGCACCAGCCCTCCAGAAAATTTCTGGGGTCAAAAATCGACCAAAAACTTCAGGAGAGGGCAACCTTCGAAGAAGAGAATTTCAAGAGCTATATTGTACTCACGGTTTTTTCTTTGAAGAGAAAATAAAAAGGCATAGGAAAATGATGAATTTTAAAAATTTTAATGATATGCATACCCATATTACAAAAACCTATCAGCTCACAGCAGTCAGAATGGCCATTAGGAATAATGCAGCAAAAAATAAACGGTGAAGGGAGTGCAGAGAAATGTGTACCCTCGGTTGTAAGGGTGGGCATGTAAAGAGCCACTAATGAAAACACAATGTAGGTGCTTTGAAAAGGGAAACATTGAGCTACCAGTCAATCAATCACAACCACTGCTTGGCCTATCACCTGAGAAAATGAGAATCAAAAAGTCACAGGCTGGCAAACCTGTAGGCCAGCAAGATTTACCATAGCCAGCACTTGGAAGCAATGAAAATGTCCATCAACCGAGGAATGCACCAAGAAGAAGTGGTCCACGTACACAATGGAATATTACTCTAATAATAAATATAAATTAAATTTAAAAACAAACCAAAGCAAGGAGACATCAACATTTGTGGGTTTATCCGGGCACATTGCACTCTAATTTATAACCGAAGAACACCACTGGCCGGTAGGTCTGTTTCCCTAGTACCTGCATGGGAAACGTAGAAAGGCTGCCGCTCTCTGGCCGTTACCTGCAAAAGCAGGTTTAAAGCCTGAGCTAATGGTCACTTCATATGAACAAGTACTGCAGGGCTGTAAATGAAACCTGCCCTCAAAATGTCTTGAGGGAGATAATGGCCAAAATATTTCAAATGGTGACACATACTTTAAGAAAACACTTTGAAGAAATAAGCTCTAATCACAGCTGGAAAAATAAAAAGGACATGTCTTAAAGCTCAATTTCTACGCATTATGAGACACATGCAAATTCAACCACAAAGAGGTATCAGCTCACACCACTCAGAATAATCATCAGCAAAAACTACAAAGAATAAATCCTGAAGGTGCTTGGAAGAAATACATGCCCTTCACTTTAAGTGGGACATAACCTGGAAAGAGCCACTAAGGAGAACAGAACAGAGGTGCCTTTAAAAGGTAAACATTGAGCTACCATATGATCCAGCAGACCTATTCCTGGACCTATAAACTAAGAAGACAGAATTGGAAGGAGACAGCCACGCAAATCTGCATTCCATACTATTACAATAGCCAAGATATGTAAGTAACCAAACAGCCCACCGATAGATGGGTGGACAAAGAAGAACTGCTACCTGTACAGATGGAATATGAGCTAGTGAAAAAATGAAACAATGCCATTTGCAGCACCGTAGATGAGTCTAGAAGTAATCCCGCAACTTGGATTAAGTGAGAAAGCGAAAGACACATATCCTATCATATCACATATAGGGGTTACCTAAAAAATGATACAAACAAAGATATTTCCAAAGACAAACACTATCATAGATTCATTAAAAAAATTATGGTTCACCAAATGGAAAGGTGTGAGGATTGGATACATTACCATATTGAGGTTAACAGAGACATACATACACATGTGAAATATATAATCACCAAAGACCTACGCAATACCAAGAGAAGACTACTCAACATTGTGTCATAACCTACATGGGAAAAGGATCCGAAGAAGAATATTTATATGTATAAGTGTGAAAGAACCACATCTTGCACACCTAGAACAAACAAAACATTGTAATCAAGTTTGCTGTGATAAAAAATAAAAATTAAGTTAAAAATACCAACAAGAAGTAATGAGACATAAACTTAAAGGGCTTTTTCCTCGCACATTCCATTCTAATTTACAACCTAGAACACCACTTCCAGTAAGGCTCTGTTGCCCTATTAACCAGATTTGGTAAAGGAGAAATTCTGCCGCCTTGTGGCCAATTCCCGCAAGAGCAGCTTTTAACCCACAGCTAATGGTCACTTGCCATTCAAAATGACTCAAGGCTGTAAAGGACACCTGCCCTCAAAATTGTGCTGAGGTAGGGAATGGATAAAAGAATTGAAAACAGGCAAAATTTTCACGAAGATAGTATGAAGAGGTATGTTTTACTCACTCTCATTTTAAAGAAAGGAAAATGGATAAAAGCTCAGCCTCAGGAAGTATTAGACTCATGCAATATAACCTACAAAAAGTTTTCAACTCACACCAGTCGACTGACCATTGGCAATAAGACTACAAACAATAAATGCTGAAGAGGATTTAGAGAACTGTGTACCCTCTAGCAGCTGGTGAGATGTAAAAGGGTTAAACGCTAATAATGAGAACAGAAAGGAGCTGCGTTTAAAAGGAAAAATTGAGGTACCATTCAATCCAGCAGGTGCACCAATGGGCCTCTCACCTGAGAAGATCAGAATGAAGAAGACCCGGGCTGCAAAAGCTGCCCTGCAGCCTGATTCACAATAGACAAGGCAGTGAAGCAACCAAAATGTCCATCAACAGATGAAAGGATAAAGAAGAAGTTGTCCATGTACACAATGAATTCTAGCCATGGAAAACAATGAAACACTGCTCTTTGAGGCACCATAGATGACCTTGGAGATAATCACAGAACATGAGGTAAGTCGGAAAGCAAAAGTCCTATATCCTATGATATCACTTATAGGCGTTATCTAATAACTGACACAAATGAACATATTTCCACAGAGAAAGTCAATCATAGACTTATTAAAGAAAAACTATGCTTATCTAAAAGGAATGGTGGGGGGAATAGATAAATGAAGATTAGCGTTACCATATGTATACAAATACATATTATATACATATATCAAAAAGACCGACCATATAGCAAGGAAGGATTACGGAACACTCTGTAATAATTTACACGGGAAGAGAATCTCTACATAAATAGGCATATAGGATATGTAGATGAACCAGAGTGTGTACACCTTGGACAAGCAACATTCTAACCATTACCCCAATTGAAAAAATTAAAACAACGAACTAGGAGTAATGAGACATAAACTTATGGGGGGTTTTCCTGGCACATTCCATTCAAATTTACAACCTATTCAAACGACTTCCAGAATGGCTCTGCTGCCCTAGTATCCAGATTTGGGAATGGAGAAATGCTGCATCCTTGTGGCCGTTTCCCACAAGAGCAGCTTTACACCCACTGCAAAAGGTCACTAAATATTCACCAATTGCTGGTCTGTAAATGACACCGGCCCTCCAAAAAATACTGAGGTCGAAAATCGACCAGAAAATTCCAGAGTGCAACCTTCCAAAAAGAATATTTGAAGAGGTATATTATACTAACACTTTTTTTTCTTTTTTTCTTTTAACAGAATGGAAAAAGGCATGGAGAAATGATGAATTTTAGGAATTTTTACAGACATGTAAACCCAAATTACAAAAACCTATCAGCTCACACCACTCAGAACGGCCATCAACAAAAATGCTTCAAACAATAAATGCTGACGTGATTGTGGAGAAATGCGTACCCTCGATTCTAAGGGGGACGTGGTAAGAGCCACTAATGAAAGAAAAATTGAGGTCCCTTGAAAAGGTAAACGTTGAGCTACCAAACCAGTCAATCAATCATACCCACTGCTGGGTCTATCACCTGAGAAAATGAAAATCAAAAATCACAGGCTGGCAATCCTGCACTCGAGCAATATTTACCATAGGCAACACTTGGAAGCAACGAAAATGTCCATCCACAGAGGAATGCACCAAGAAGAAGGGGTCCATGTACACAATGGAATATTAGCCATTAAAGACATTGAAGCACTGCTCTTTGAGGCACCATACATGAGCCTGGAGATAATCACAAAACATGAAGTAGGTCGGACAGCAAAACACCTATATCCTATATTATCACTTATGGCATTATCTAATAACTGACACAGATGAACATATTTCCAAAGAGAAAGACACTCACAGGCTTAGAAAACAAACTATGCTCATCGAAAAGGAAAGGAGGGGGGAAATTGAGAAATGAAGATTAGTGTTACTATACATATACAAATACATATTATATACATCTATCAAAAAGACCGAACATATAGCAAGGGAGGTCGACGGAACACCGTAATATTTTACATGGGAAGAGGATCTGTACATTAATAGACATACATAATGTACAAATGAACCAGATTGTGTACACCTAGGACAAACAATATTCTAAACTTTACCCAGATTAAAAAAATATTGAAAACCAAGAAGAAGTAGTGAGACAAAAACATATGGGGATTTCTCCTGGCAAATTCCATTCTAATTTACAACCTTGGACAATGACTTCCAGAAAGGCTCTGCTGCCCTAGTACCCAGATTGGGGAATGGAGAAATGCTACCTCCTTGTGGCCGTTTCGCACAACAGCAGCTTTGAACCCACTGCAAAAGGTCACTAAATTTTCACCAACTTGCAGTTCTGTAAATGGCACCTGCCCTCCAGAAAATTTCTGGGGTCAAAAATCGACCAAAAACTTCAGGAGAGGGCAACCTTCGAAGAAGAGAATTTCAAGAGCTATATTGTACTCACGGTTTTTTCTTTGAAGAGAAAATAAAAAGGCATAGGAAAATGATGAATTTTAAAAATTTTAATGATATGCATACCCATATTACAAAAACCTATCAGCTCACAGCAGTCAGAATGGCCATTAGGAATAATGCAGCAAAAAATAAACGGTGAAGGGAGTGCAGAGAAATGTGTACCCTCGGTTGTAAGGGTGGGCATGTAAAGAGCCACTAATGAAAACACAATGTAGGTGCTTTGAAAAGGGAAACATTGAGCTACCAGTCAATCAATCACAACCACTGCTTGGCCTATCACCTGAGAAAATGAGAATCAAAAAGTCACAGGCTGGCAAACCTGTAGGCCAGCAAGATTTACCATAGCCAGCACTTGGAAGCAATGAAAATGTCCATCAACCGAGGAATGCACCAAGAAGAAGTGGTCCACGTACACAATGGAATATTACTCTAATAATAAATATAAATTAAATTTAAAAACAAACCAAAGCAAGGAGACATCAACATTTGTGGGTTTATCCGGGCACATTGCACTCTAATTTATAACCGAAGAACACCACTGGCCGGTAGGTCTGTTTCCCTAGTACCTGCATGGGAAACGTAGAAAGGCTGCCGCTCTCTGGCCGTTACCTGCAAAAGCAGGTTTAAAGCCTGAGCTAATGGTCACTTCATATGAACAAGTACTGCAGGGCTGTAAATGAAACCTGCCCTCAAAATGTCTTGAGGGAGATAATGGCCAAAATATTTCAAATGGTGACACATACTTTAAGAAAACACTTTGAAGAAATAAGCTCTAATCACAGCTGGAAAAATAAAAAGGACATGTCTTAAAGCTCAATTTCTACGCATTATGAGACACATGCAAATTCAACCACAAAGAGGTATCAGCTCACACCACTCAGAATAATCATCAGCAAAAACTACAAAGAATAAATCCTGAAGGTGCTTGGAAGAAATACATGCCCTTCACTTTAAGTGGGACATAACCTGGAAAGAGCCACTAAGGAGAACAGAACAGAGGTGCCTTTAAAAGGTAAACATTGAGCTACCATATGATCCAGCAGACCTATTCCTGGACCTATAAACTAAGAAGACAGAATTGGAAGGAGACAGCCACGCAAATCTGCATTCCATACTATTACAATAGCCAAGATATGTAAGTAACCAAACAGCCCACCTATAGATGGGTGGACAAAGAAGAACTGCTACCTGTACAGATGGAATATGAGCTAGTGAAAAAATGAAACAATGCCATTTGCAGCACCGTAGATGAGTCTAGAAGTAATCACGCAACTTGGATTAAGTGAGAAAGCGAAAGACACATATCCTATCATATCACATATAGGGGTTACCTAAAAAATGATACAAACAAAGATATTTCCAAAGACAAACACTATCATAGATTCATTAAAAAAATTATGGTTCACCAAATGGAAAGGTGTGAGGATTGGATACATTACCATATTGAGGTTAACAGAGACATACATACACATGTGAAATATATAATCACCAAAGACCTACGCAATACCAAGAGAAGACTACTCAACATTGTGTCATAACCTACATGGGAAAAGGATCCGAAGAAGAATATTTATATGTATAAGTGTGAAAGAACCACATCTTGCACACCTAGAACAAACAAAACATTGTAATCAAGTTTGCTGTGATAAAAAATAAAAATTAAGTTAAAAATACCAACAAGAAGTAATGAGACATAAACTTAAAGGGCTTTTTCCTCGCACATTCCATTCTAATTTACAACCTAGAACACCACTTCCAGTAAGGCTCTGTTGCCCTATTAACCAGATTTGGTAAAGGAGAAATTCTGCCGCCTTGTGGCCAATTCCCGCAAGAGCAGCTTTTAACCCACAGCTAATGGTCACTTGCCATTCAAAATGACTCAAGGCTGTAAAGGACACCTGCCCTCAAAATTGTGCTGAGGTAGGGAATGGATAAAGAAAATTCAAAACAGGCAGAATTTTCAAGAAGTTACTATGAAGAGGCAAGTTTTACTCACTCTCTTTTTAAAGAAAGGAAAATGGATAAAAGCTCAGCCTCAGGAAGTATTAGACTCATGCAATCGAATCTACAAAAAGTTTTCAACTCACACCAGTCGACTGACCATTGGAAAAAAGTCTACAAACAATAAATGCAGAAGAGGTTTTAGAGAACTGTGTACCCTCTAGCTGCTGGTGAGATGTAAAAGGGTTAAACGGTAATAATGAGAACAGAAAGGAGCTGCGTTTAAAAGGAAAAATTGAGGTACCATTCAATCCAGCAGGCGCACCAATGGGCCTCTCACCTGAGAAGACCAGAATGAAGAAGACCCGGGCTGCAAAAGCTGCACTTCAGCCTTATTCACAATAGACAAGACAGTGAAGCAACCAAAATGTCCATTAACAGATGAAAGGATAAAGAAGTAGTGGTCCATGTACACAATGAATACTAGCCATGGAAAACAATGAAACACTGCTCTTTGAGGCACCATAGATGATCTTGGAGATAATCACAGAACATGAGGTAAGTCGGAAAGCAAAAGTCCTATACCCTATGATATCACTTATAGGCGTTATCTAATAACTGACACAAATGAACATATTTCCACAGAGAAAGTCAATCACAGACTTATTAAAAAAAAACTATGCTTATCTAAAAGGAAAGGTGGGGGGAATGGATAAATGAAGATTAGCGTTACCATATGTATACAAATACATATTATATACATATATCAAAAAGACAGACCATATAGCAAAGAAGGTTTACGGAACACTCTGTAATAATTTACACGGGAAGAGAATCTCTACATAAATAGGCATATAGGATATGTAGATGAACCAGAGTGTGTACACCTTGGACAAGCAACATTCTAACCATTACCCCAATTGAAAAAATTAAAACAACGAACTAGGAGTAATGAGACATAAACTTATGGGGGGTTTTCCTGGCACATTCCATTCAAATTTACAACGTAGGCAAAGGACTTTCAGAACGGCTCTGCTGCCCTAGTACCCAGATTTGGGAATGGAGAAATGCTGCATCCTTGTGGCCGTTTCCCACAACAGCAGCTTTAAAGCAACTTCAAAAGGTCACAAAATATTCACCAATTGCAGTTCTGTAAATGACACCTGCCCTCCAAAAAATACTGAGGTCGAAAATCGACCAAAAAATTCTAGAGTGCAACCTTTCAAAAAGAATATTTGAAGAGGTATATTATACTAACACTTTTTTTCTTTTTTTCTTTTAACAGAAAAGATAACGCCGTGGAGAAATGATGAATTGTAGGAATTTTTACAGACATGTAAACCCAAATTACAAAAACCTGTCAGCTCACACCAGTCAGAATGGCCATCAACAAAAATGCTGCAAACAATAAATGCTGACGTGATTGTGGAGAAATGTGTATCATCGATTCTAAGGGGGACGTGGTAAGAGACACTAATGAAAGAAAAATTGAGGTGCCTTGAAAAGGTAAACGTTGAGCTACCATACCAGTCAATCAATCATACCCACTGCTGGGTCTATCACCTGAGAAAATGCAACTCAAAAATCACAGGCTGGCAATCCTGCACTCCAGCAATATTTACCATAGGCAACACTTGGAAGCAACGAAAATGTCCATCAACAGAGGAATGCACCAAGAAGAAGTGGTCCATGTACACAATGGAATATTAGCCATGGAAAACATTGAAGCACTGCTCTTTGAGGCACCATACATGAGCCTGGAGATAATCACAAAACATGAAGTAGGTCGGAAAGCAAAAGACCTATATCCTATATTATCACTTATGGCATTATCTAATAACTGACACAGATGAACATATTTCCAAAGAGAAAGACACTCACAGGCTTAGAAAACAAACTATGCTCATCTAAAAGGAAAGGAGGGGGGAAATTGAGAAATAAAGATTAGTGTTACTATACATATACAAATACATATTATATACATATATCAAAAAGACAGAACATATAACGAGGGAGGTCGACGGAACACTGTAATATTTTACATGGGAAGAGGATCTGTACATTAGTAGACATACATAATGTACAAATGAACCAGATTGTGTACACCTAGGACAAACAATATTCTAAACTTTACCCAGATTAAAAAAATTTTAAAAACCAAGAAGAAGTAATGAGACAAAAACATATGGGGATTTCTCCTGGCAAATTCCATTCTAATTTACAACCTTGGACAATGACTTCCAGAAAGGCTCTGCTGCCCTAGTACCCAGATTGGGGAATGGAGAAATGCTACCTCCTTGTGGCCGTTTCGCACAAGAGCAGCTTTGAACCCACTGCAAAAGGTCACTAAATTTTCGCCAACTTGCAGTTCTGTAAATGGCACCTGCCCTCCAGAAAATTTCTGGGGTCAAAAATCGACCAAAAACTTCAGTGGAGGGCAATCTTCGAAGAAGAGAATTTCAAGAGCTATATTGTACTCACGGTTTTTTCTTTTAAGAGAAAACAAAAAGGCATAGGAAAATGATGAATTTTAAAAATTTTAATGATATGCATACCCATATTACAAAAACCTATCAGCTCACAGCAGTCAGAATGGCCATTATGAATAATGCTGCAAAAAATAAACGGTGAAGGGAGTGCGGAGAAATGTGAACCCTCGGTTGTAAGGGGGGGCATGTAAAGAGCCACTAATGAAAACACAATGTAGGTGCTTTGAAAAGGGAAACATTGAGCTACCAGTCAATCAATCACAATCACTTCTTGGCCTATCACCTGAGAAAATGAGAATCAAAGAGTCACAGGCTGGCAAACCTGTACGCCAGCAAGATTTACCATAGCCAGCACTTGGAAGCAATGAAAATGTCCATCAACCGAGGAATGCACCAAGAAGAAGTGGTCCACGAACACAATGGAATATTACTCTAATAATAAATATAAATTAAATTTAAAAACAAACCAAAGCAAGGGGACATCAACATTTGTGGGTTTATCCGGGCACATTGCACTCTAATTTATAACCGAAGAACACCACTGGCCGGTAGGTCTGTTTCCCTAGTACCAGCAAGGGGAACGTAGAAAGGCTGCCGCTCTTCGGCCGATACCTGCAAAAGCAGGTTTAAAGCCTGAGCTAATGGTCACTTCATATGAACAAGTACTGCAGGGCTGTAAATAAAACCTGCCCTCAAAATGTCTTGAGGGAGATAATGGCCAAAATATTTCAAATGGTGACACATACTTTAAGAAAACACTTTGAAGAAATAAGTTCTAATCACAGCTGGAAAAATAAAAAGGACATGTCTTAAAGCTCAATTTCTACGCATTATGAGAGACATGCAAATTCACCCACAAAGAGGTATCAGCTCACAACACTCAGAATAACCATCAGCAAAAACTACAAAGAAAAAATGCTGAAGGTGCTGGGAAGAAATACATACCCTCCACTTTAAGTGGGACGTAACCTGGAAAGAGCCAGTAAGGAGAACAGAATAGAGGTGCCTTTACAAGGTAAACATTGAGCTACCATATGATCCAGCAGACCTATTCCTGGACCTATAAACTAAGAAGACAGAATTGGAAGGAGACAGGCACGCAAATCGGCATTGCATAGTGTTACAATAGCCAAGATATGGAAGTAACCAAAAAGTCCACCGACAGATGGGTGGACAAAGAAGAACTTCTACCTGTACAGATGGAATATGAGCTAGTGAAAAAATGAAACAATGCCATTTGCAGCACTATAGATGAGTCTAGAAGTAATCACGCAACTTGGAGTAAGTGAGAAAGCGAAAGACACATATCCTATCATATCACATATAGGGGTTACCTAAAAAATGATACAAACAAAGATATTTCCACAGAGAAACACTATCACAGAATCAATAAAAAAACTTATGGTTCACCAAGTAGTAAGGTGTGAGGATTGGATACATTACCATATTGAGGTTAACAGAGAGATACAAACACATGTGAAATATATAATCACCAAAGACCTACGCAATACCAAGAGAAGACTACTCAACATTGTGTCATAACCTACATGGGAAAAGGATCCGAAGAAGAATATTTATATGTATATGTGTGAAAGAACCACATCTTGCACACCTAGAACAAACAAAACATTGTAATCAAGTTTGCTGTGATAAAAAATAAAAATTAAGTTAAAAATACCAACAAGAAGTAATGAGACATAAACTTAAAGGGCTTTTTCCTCGCACATTCCATTCTAATTTACAACCTAGAACACCACTTCCAGTAAGGCTCTGTTGCCCTATTAACCAGATTTGGTAAAGGAGAAATTCTGCCGCCTTGTGGCCAATTCCCGCAAGAGCAGCTTTTAACCCACAGCTAATGGTCACTTGCCATTCAAAATGACTCAAGGCTGTAAAGGACACCTGCCCTCAAAATTGTGCTGAGGTAGGGAATGGATAAAGAAAATTCAAAACAGGCAGAATTTTCAAGAAGTTACTATGAAGAGGCAAGTTTTACTCACTCTCTTTTTAAAGAAAGGAAAATGGATAAAAGCTCAGCCTCAGGAAGTATTAGACTCATGCAATCGAATCTACAAAAAGTTTTCAACTCACACCAGTCGACTGACCATTGGAAAAAAGTCTACAAACAATAAATGCAGAAGAGGTTTTAGAGAACTGTGTACCCTCTAGCTGCTGGTGAGATGTAAAAGGGTTAAACGCTAATAATGAGAACAGAAAGGAGCTGCGTTTAAAAGGAAAAATTGAGGTACCATTCAATCCAGCAGGCGCACCAATGGGCCTCTCACCTGAGAAGACCAGAATGAAGAAGACCCGGGCTGCAAAAGCTGCACTTCAGCCTTATTCACAATAGACAAGACAGTGAAGCAACCAAAATGTCCATCAACAGATGAAAGGATAAAGAAGAAGTGGTCCATGTACACAATGAATACTAGCCATGGAAAACAATGAAACACTGCTCTTTGAGGCACCATAGATGATCTTGGAGATAATCACAGAACATGAGGTAAGTCGGAAAGCAAAAGTCCTATACCCTATGAAATCACTTATAGGCGTTATCTAATAACTGACACAAATGAACATATTTCCACAGAGAAAGTCAATCACAGACTTATTAAAAAAAAACTATGCTTATCTAAAAGGAAAGGTGGGGGGAATGGATAAATGAAGATTAGCGTTACCATATGTATACAAATATATATTATATACATATATCAAAAAGACAGACCATATAGCAAAGAAGGTTTACGGAACACTCTGTAATAATTTACACGGGAAGAGAATCTCTACATAAATAGGCATATAGGATATGTAGATGAACCAGAGTGTGTACACCTTGGACAAGCAACATTCTAACCATTACCCCAATTGAAAAAATTAAAACAACGAACTAGGAGTAATGAGACATAAACTTATGGGGGGTTTTCCTGGCACATTCCATTCAAATTTACAACCTAGGCAAAGGACTTTCAGAACGGCTCTGCTGCCCTAGTACCCAGATTTGGGAATGGAGAAATGCTGCATCCTTGTGGCCGTTTCCCACAACAGCAGCTTTAAAGCAACTTCAAAAGGTCACAAAATATTCACCAATTGCAGTTCTGTAAATGACACCTGCCCTCCAAAAAATACTGAGGTCGAAAATCGACCAAAAAATTCTAGAGTGCAACCTTTCAAAAAGAATATTTGAAGAGGTATATTATACTAACACTTTTTTTCTTTTTTTCTTTTAACAGAAAAGATAACGCCGTGGAGAAATGATGAATTGTAGGAATTTTTACAGACATGTAAGCCCAAATTACAAAAACCTGTCAGCTCACACCAGTCAGAATGGCCATCAACAAAAATGCTGCAAACAATAAATGCTGACGTGATTGTGGAGAAATGCGTATCATCGATTCTAAGGGGGACGTGGTAAGAGACACTAATGAAAGAAAAATTGAGGTGCCTTGAAAAGGTAAACGTTGAGCTACCATACCAGTCAATCAATCATACCCACTGCTGGGTCTATCACCTGAGAAAATGCAACTCAAAAATCACAGGCTGGCAATCCTGCACTCCAGCAATATTTACCGTAGGAAACACTTGGAAGCAACGAAAATGTCCATCAACAGAGGAATGCACCAAGAAGAAGTGGTCCATGTACACAATGGAATATTAGCCATGGAAAACATTGAAGCACTGCTCTTTGAGGCACCATACATGAGCCTGGAGATAATCACAAAACATGAAGTAGGTCGGAAAGCAAAAGACCTATATCCTATATTATCACTTATGGCATTATCTAATAACTGACACAGATGAACATATTTCCAAAGAGAAAGACACTCACAGGCTTAGAAAACAAACTATGCTCATCTAAAAGGAAAGGAGGGGGGAAATTGAGAAATAAAGATTAGGGTTACTATACATATACAAATACATATTATATACATATATCAAAAATACAGGACATATAACAAGGGAGGTCGACGGAACACTGTAATATTTTACATGGGAAGAGAATCTGTACATTAGTAGACATACATAATGTACAAATGAACCAGATTGTGTACACCTAGGACAAACAATATTCTAAACTTTACCCAGATTAAAAAAATTTTAAAAACCAAGAAGAAGTAATGAGACAAAAACATATGGGGATTTCTCCTGGCAAATTCCATTCTAATTTACAACCTTGGACAATGACTTCCAGAAAGGCTCTGCTGCCCTAGTACCCAGATTGGGGAATGGAGAAATGCTACCTCCTTGTGGCCGTTTCCCACAACAGCAGCTTTGAACCCACTGCAAAAGGTCACTAAATTTTCGCCAACTTGCAGTTCTGTAAATGGCACCTGCCCTCCAGAAAATTTCTGGGGTCAAAAATCGACCAAAAACTTCAGTGGAAGGCAACCTTCGAAGAAGAGAATTTCAAGAGCTATATTGTACTCACGGTTTTTTCTTTGAAGAGAAAACAAAAAGGCATAGGAAAATGATGAATTTTAAAAATTTTAATGATATGCATACCCATATTACAAAAACCTATCAGCTCACAGCAGTCAGAATGGCCATTAGGAATAATGCTGCAAAAAATAAACGGTGAAGGGAGTGCGGAGAAATGTGAACCCTCGGTTGTAAGGGGGGGCATGTAAAGAGCCACTAATGAAAACACAATGTAGGTGCTTTGAAAAGGGAAACATTGAGCTACCAGTCAATCAATCACAATCACTTCTTGGCCTATCACCTGAGAAAATGAGAATCAAAGAGTCACAGGCTGGCAAACCTGTACGCCAGCAAGATTTACCATAGCCAGCAGTTGGAAGCAATGAAAATGTCCATCAACCGAGGAATGCACCAAGAAGAAGTGGTCCACGTACACAATGGAATATTACTCTAATAATAAATATAAATTAAATTTAAAAACAAACCAAAGCAAGGAGACATCAACATTTGTGGGTTTATCCGGGCACATTGCACTCTAATTTATAACCGAAGAACACCACTGGCCGGTAGGTCTGTTTCCCTAGTACCTGCATGGGAAACGTAGAAAGGCTGCCGCTCTCTGGCCGTTACCTGCAAAAGCAGGTTTAAAGCCTGAGCTAATGGTCACTTCATATGAACAAGTACTGCAGGGCTGTAAATGAAACCTGCCCTCAAAATGTCTTGAGGGAGATAATGGCCAAAATATTTCAAATGGTGACACATACTTTAAGAAAACACTTTGAAGAAATAAGCTCTAATCACAGCTGGAAAAATAAAAAGGACATGTCTTAAAGCTCAATTTCTACGCATTATGAGACACATGCAAATTCAACCACAAAGAGGTATCAGCTCACACCACTCAGAATAATCATCAGCAAAAACTACAAAGAATAAATCCTGAAGGTGCTTGGAAGAAATACATGCCCTTCACTTTAAGTGGGACATAACCTGGAAAGAGCCACTAAGGAGAACAGAACAGAGGTGCCTTTAAAAGGTAAACATTGAGCTACCATATGATCCAGCAGACCTATTCCTGGACCTATAAACTAAGAAGACAGAATTGGAAGGAGACAGCCACGCAAATCTGCATTCCATACTATTACAATAGCCAAGATATGTAAGTAACCAAACAGCCCACCTATAGATGGGTGGACAAAGAAGAACTGCTACCTGTACAGATGGAATATGAGCTAGTGAAAAAATGAAACAATGCCATTTGCAGCACCGTAGATGAGTCTAGAAGTAATCACGCAACTTGGATTAAGTGAGAAAGCGAAAGACACATATCCTATCATATCACATATAGGGGTTACCTAAAAAATGATACAAACAAAGATATTTCCAAAGACAAACACTATCATAGATTCATTAAAAAAATTATGGTTCACCAAATGGAAAGGTGTGAGGATTGGATACATTACCATATTGAGGTTAACAGAGACATACATACACATGTGAAATATATAATCACCAAAGACCTACGCAATACCAAGAGAAGACTACTCAACATTGTGTCATAACCTACATGGGAAAAGGATCCGAAGAAGAATATTTATATGTATAAGTGTGAAAGAACCACATCTTGCACACCTAGAACAAACAAAACATTGTAATCAAGTTTGCTGTGATAAAAAATAAAAATTAAGTTAAAAATACCAACAAGAAGTAATGAGACATAAACTTAAAGGGCTTTTTCCTCGCACATTCCATTCTAATTTACAACCTAGAACACCACTTCCAGTAAGGCTCTGTTGCCCTATTAACCAGATTTGGTAAAGGAGAAATTCTGCCGCCTTGTGGCCAATTCCCGCAAGAGCAGCTTTTAACCCACAGCTAATGGTCACTTGCCATTCAAAATGACTCAAGGCTGTAAAGGACACCTGCCCTCAAAATTGTGCTGAGGTAGGGAATGGATAAAGAAAATTCAAAACAGGCAGAATTTTCAAGAAGTTACTATGAAGAGGCAAGTTTTACTCACTCTCTTTTTAAAGAAAGGAAAATGGATAAAAGCTCAGCCTCAGGAAGTATTAGACTCATGCAATCGAATCTACAAAAAGTTTTCAACTCACACCAGTCGACTGACCATTGGAAAAAAGTCTACAAACAATAAATGCAGAAGAGGTTTTAGAGAACTGTGTACCCTCTAGCTGCTGGTGAGATGTAAAAGGGTTAAACGGTAATAATGAGAACAGAAAGGAGCTGCGTTTAAAAGGAAAAATTGAGGTACCATTCAATCCAGCAGGCGCACCAATGGGCCTCTCACCTGAGAAGACCAGAATGAAGAAGACCCGGGCTGCAAAAGCTGCACTTCAGCCTTATTCACAATAGACAAGACAGTGAAGCAACCAAAATGTCCATTAACAGATGAAAGGATAAAGAAGTAGTGGTCCATGTACACAATGAATACTAGCCATGGAAAACAATGAAACACTGCTCTTTGAGGCACCATAGATGATCTTGGAGATAATCACAGAACATGAGGTAAGTCGGAAAGCAAAAGTCCTATACCCTATGATATCACTTATAGGCGTTATCTAATAACTGACACAAATGAACATATTTCCACAGAGAAAGTCAATCACAGACTTATTAAAAAAAAACTATGCTTATCTAAAAGGAAAGGTGGGGGGAATGGATAAATGAAGATTAGCGTTACCATATGTATACAAATACATATTATATACATATATCAAAAAGACAGACCATATAGCAAAGAAGGTTTACGGAACACTCTGTAATAATTTACACGGGAAGAGAATCTCTACATAAATAGGCATATAGGATATGTAGATGAACCAGAGTGTGTACACCTTGGACAAGCAACATTCTAACCATTACCCCAATTGAAAAAATTAAAACAACGAACTAGGAGTAATGAGACATAAACTTATGGGGGGTTTTCCTGGCACATTCCATTCAAATTTACAACGTAGGCAAAGGACTTTCAGAACGGCTCTGCTGCCCTAGTACCCAGATTTGGGAATGGAGAAATGCTGCATCCTTGTGGCCGTTTCCCACAACAGCAGCTTTAAAGCAACTTCAAAAGGTCACAAAATATTCACCAATTGCAGTTCTGTAAATGACACCTGCCCTCCAAAAAATACTGAGGTCGAAAATCGACCAAAAAATTCTAGAGTGCAACCTTTCAAAAAGAATATTTGAAGAGGTATATTATACTAACACTTTTTTTCTTTTTTTCTTTTAACAGAAAAGATAACGCCGTGGAGAAATGATGAATTGTAGGAATTTTTACAGACATGTAAACCCAAATTACAAAAACCTGTCAGCTCACACCAGTCAGAATGGCCATCAACAAAAATGCTGCAAACAATAAATGCTGACGTGATTGTGGAGAAATGTGTATCATCGATTCTAAGGGGGACGTGGTAAGAGACACTAATGAAAGAAAAATTGAGGTGCCTTGAAAAGGTAAACGTTGAGCTACCATACCAGTCAATCAATCATACCCACTGCTGGGTCTATCACCTGAGAAAATGCAACTCAAAAATCACAGGCTGGCAATCCTGCACTCCAGCAATATTTACCATAGGCAACACTTGGAAGCAACGAAAATGTCCATCAACAGAGGAATGCACCAAGAAGAAGTGGTCCATGTACACAATGGAATATTAGCCATGGAAAACATTGAAGCACTGCTCTTTGAGGCACCATACATGAGCCTGGAGATAATCACAAAACATGAAGTAGGTCGGAAAGCAAAAGACCTATATCCTATATTATCACTTATGGCATTATCTAATAACTGACACAGATGAACATATTTCCAAAGAGAAAGACACTCACAGGCTTAGAAAACAAACTATGCTCATCTAAAAGGAAAGGAGGGGGGAAATTGAGAAATAAAGATTAGTGTTACTATACATATACAAATACATATTATATACATATATCAAAAAGACAGAACATATAACGAGGGAGGTCGACGGAACACTGTAATATTTTACATGGGAAGAGGATCTGTACATTAGTAGACATACATAATGTACAAATGAACCAGATTGTGTACACCTAGGACAAACAATATTCTAAACTTTACCCAGATTAAAAAAATTTTAAAAACCAAGAAGAAGTAATGAGACAAAAACATATGGGGATTTCTCCTGGCAAATTCCATTCTAATTTACAACCTTGGACAATGACTTCCAGAAAGGCTCTGCTGCCCTAGTACCCAGATTGGGGAATGGAGAAATGCTACCTCCTTGTGGCCGTTTCGCACAAGAGCAGCTTTGAACCCACTGCAAAAGGTCACTAAATTTTCGCCAACTTGCAGTTCTGTAAATGGCACCTGCCCTCCAGAAAATTTCTGGGGTCAAAAATCGACCAAAAACTTCAGTGGAGGGCAATCTTCGAAGAAGAGAATTTCAAGAGCTATATTGTACTCACGGTTTTTTCTTTTAAGAGAAAACAAAAAGGCATAGGAAAATGATGAATTTTAAAAATTTTAATGATATGCATACCCATATTACAAAAACCTATCAGCTCACAGCAGTCAGAATGGCCATTATGAATAATGCTGCAAAAAATAAACGGTGAAGGGAGTGCGGAGAAATGTGAACCCTCGGTTGTAAGGGGGGGCATGTAAAGAGCCACTAATGAAAACACAATGTAGGTGCTTTGAAAAGGGAAACATTGAGCTACCAGTCAATCAATCACAATCACTTCTTGGCCTATCACCTGAGAAAATGAGAATCAAAGAGTCACAGGCTGGCAAACCTGTACGCCAGCAAGATTTACCATAGCCAGCACTTGGAAGCAATGAAAATGTCCATCAACCGAGGAATGCACCAAGAAGAAGTGGTCCACGAACACAATGGAATATTACTCTAATAATAAATATAAATTAAATTTAAAAACAAACCAAAGCAAGGGGACATCAACATTTGTGGGTTTATCCGGGCACATTGCACTCTAATTTATAACCGAAGAACACCACTGGCCGGTAGGTCTGTTTCCCTAGTACCAGCAAGGGGAACGTAGAAAGGCTGCCGCTCTTCGGCCGATACCTGCAAAAGCAGGTTTAAAGCCTGAGCTAATGGTCACTTCATATGAACAAGTACTGCAGGGCTGTAAATAAAACCTGCCCTCAAAATGTCTTGAGGGAGATAATGGCCAAAATATTTCAAATGGTGACACATACTTTAAGAAAACACTTTGAAGAAATAAGTTCTAATCACAGCTGGAAAAATAAAAAGGACATGTCTTAAAGCTCAATTTCTACGCATTATGAGAGACATGCAAATTCACCCACAAAGAGGTATCAGCTCACAACACTCAGAATAACCATCAGCAAAAACTACAAAGAAAAAATGCTGAAGGTGCTGGGAAGAAATACATACCCTCCACTTTAAGTGGGACGTAACCTGGAAAGAGCCAGTAAGGAGAACAGAATAGAGGTGCCTTTACAAGGTAAACATTGAGCTACCATATGATCCAGCAGACCTATTCCTGGACCTATAAACTAAGAAGACAGAATTGGAAGGAGACAGGCACGCAAATCGGCATTGCATAGTGTTACAATAGCCAAGATATGGAAGTAACCAAAAAGTCCACCGACAGATGGGTGGACAAAGAAGAACTTCTACCTGTACAGATGGAATATGAGCTAGTGAAAAAATGAAACAATGCCATTTGCAGCACTATAGATGAGTCTAGAAGTAATCACGCAACTTGGAGTAAGTGAGAAAGCGAAAGACACATATCCTATCATATCACATATAGGGGTTACCTAAAAAATGATACAAACAAAGATATTTCCACAGAGAAACACTATCACAGAATCAATAAAAAAACTTATGGTTCACCAAGTAGTAAGGTGTGAGGATTGGATACATTACCATATTGAGGTTAACAGAGAGATACAAACACATGTGAAATATATAATCACCAAAGACCTACGCAATACCAAGAGAAGACTACTCAACATTGTGTCATAACCTACATGGGAAAAGGATCCGAAGAAGAATATTTATATGTATATGTGTGAAAGAACCACATCTTGCACACCTAGAACAAACAAAACATTGTAATCAAGTTTGCTGTGATAAAAAATAAAAATTAAGTTAAAAATACCAACAAGAAGTAATGAGACATAAACTTAAAGGGCTTTTTCCTCGCACATTCCATTCTAATTTACAACCTAGAACACCACTTCCAGTAAGGCTCTGTTGCCCTATTAACCAGATTTGGTAAAGGAGAAATTCTGCCGCCTTGTGGCCAATTCCCGCAAGAGCAGCTTTTAACCCACAGCTAATGGTCACTTGCCATTCAAAATGACTCAAGGCTGTAAAGGACACCTGCCCTCAAAATTGTGCTGAGGTAGGGAATGGATAAAGAAAATTCAAAACAGGCAGAATTTTCAAGAAGTTACTATGAAGAGGCAAGTTTTACTCACTCTCTTTTTAAAGAAAGGAAAATGGATAAAAGCTCAGCCTCAGGAAGTATTAGACTCATGCAATCGAATCTACAAAAAGTTTTCAACTCACACCAGTCGACTGACCATTGGAAAAAAGTCTACAAACAATAAATGCAGAAGAGGTTTTAGAGAACTGTGTACCCTCTAGCTGCTGGTGAGATGTAAAAGGGTTAAACGCTAATAATGAGAACAGAAAGGAGCTGCGTTTAAAAGGAAAAATTGAGGTACCATTCAATCCAGCAGGCGCACCAATGGGCCTCTCACCTGAGAAGACCAGAATGAAGAAGACCCGGGCTGCAAAAGCTGCACTTCAGCCTTATTCACAATAGACAAGACAGTGAAGCAACCAAAATGTCCATCAACAGATGAAAGGATAAAGAAGAAGTGGTCCATGTACACAATGAATACTAGCCATGGAAAACAATGAAACACTGCTCTTTGAGGCACCATAGATGATCTTGGAGATAATCACAGAACATGAGGTAAGTCGGAAAGCAAAAGTCCTATACCCTATGAAATCACTTATAGGCGTTATCTAATAACTGACACAAATGAACATATTTCCACAGAGAAAGTCAATCACAGACTTATTAAAAAAAAACTATGCTTATCTAAAAGGAAAGGTGGGGGGAATGGATAAATGAAGATTAGCGTTACCATATGTATACAAATATATATTATATACATATATCAAAAAGACAGACCATATAGCAAAGAAGGTTTACGGAACACTCTGTAATAATTTACACGGGAAGAGAATCTCTACATAAATAGGCATATAGGATATGTAGATGAACCAGAGTGTGTACACCTTGGACAAGCAACATTCTAACCATTACCCCAATTGAAAAAATTAAAACAACGAACTAGGAGTAATGAGACATAAACTTATGGGGGGTTTTCCTGGCACATTCCATTCAAATTTACAACCTAGGCAAAGGACTTTCAGAACGGCTCTGCTGCCCTAGTACCCAGATTTGGGAATGGAGAAATGCTGCATCCTTGTGGCCGTTTCCCACAACAGCAGCTTTAAAGCAACTTCAAAAGGTCACAAAATATTCACCAATTGCAGTTCTGTAAATGACACCTGCCCTCCAAAAAATACTGAGGTCGAAAATCGACCAAAAAATTCTAGAGTGCAACCTTTCAAAAAGAATATTTGAAGAGGTATATTATACTAACACTTTTTTTCTTTTTTTCTTTTAACAGAAAAGATAACGCCGTGGAGAAATGATGAATTGTAGGAATTTTTACAGACATGTAAGCCCAAATTACAAAAACCTGTCAGCTCACACCAGTCAGAATGGCCATCAACAAAAATGCTGCAAACAATAAATGCTGACGTGATTGTGGAGAAATGCGTATCATCGATTCTAAGGGGGACGTGGTAAGAGACACTAATGAAAGAAAAATTGAGGTGCCTTGAAAAGGTAAACGTTGAGCTACCATACCAGTCAATCAATCATACCCACTGCTGGGTCTATCACCTGAGAAAATGCAACTCAAAAATCACAGGCTGGCAATCCTGCACTCCAGCAATATTTACCGTAGGAAACACTTGGAAGCAACGAAAATGTCCATCAACAGAGGAATGCACCAAGAAGAAGTGGTCCATGTACACAATGGAATATTAGCCATGGAAAACATTGAAGCACTGCTCTTTGAGGCACCATACATGAGCCTGGAGATAATCACAAAACATGAAGTAGGTCGGAAAGCAAAAGACCTATATCCTATATTATCACTTATGGCATTATCTAATAACTGACACAGATGAACATATTTCCAAAGAGAAAGACACTCACAGGCTTAGAAAACAAACTATGCTCATCTAAAAGGAAAGGAGGGGGGAAATTGAGAAATAAAGATTAGGGTTACTATACATATACAAATACATATTATATACATATATCAAAAATACAGGACATATAACAAGGGAGGTCGACGGAACACTGTAATATTTTACATGGGAAGAGAATCTGTACATTAGTAGACATACATAATGTACAAATGAACCAGATTGTGTACACCTAGGACAAACAATATTCTAAACTTTACCCAGATTAAAAAAATTTTAAAAACCAAGAAGAAGTAATGAGACAAAAACATATGGGGATTTCTCCTGGCAAATTCCATTCTAATTTACAACCTTGGACAATGACTTCCAGAAAGGCTCTGCTGCCCTAGTACCCAGATTGGGGAATGGAGAAATGCTACCTCCTTGTGGCCGTTTCCCACAACAGCAGCTTTGAACCCACTGCAAAAGGTCACTAAATTTTCGCCAACTTGCAGTTCTGTAAATGGCACCTGCCCTCCAGAAAATTTCTGGGGTCAAAAATCGACCAAAAACTTCAGTGGAAGGCAACCTTCGAAGAAGAGAATTTCAAGAGCTATATTGTACTCACGGTTTTTTCTTTGAAGAGAAAACAAAAAGGCATAGGAAAATGATGAATTTTAAAAATTTTAATGATATGCATACCCATATTACAAAAACCTATCAGCTCACAGCAGTCAGAATGGCCATTAGGAATAATGCTGCAAAAAATAAACGGTGAAGGGAGTGCGGAGAAATGTGAACCCTCGGTTGTAAGGGGGGGCATGTAAAGAGCCACTAATGAAAACACAATGTAGGTGCTTTGAAAAGGGAAACATTGAGCTACCAGTCAATCAATCACAATCACTTCTTGGCCTATCACCTGAGAAAATGAGAATCAAAGAGTCACAGGCTGGCAAACCTGTACGCCAGCAAGATTTACCATAGCCAGCAGTTGGAAGCAATGAAAATGTCCATCAACCGAGGAATGCACCAAGAAGAAGTGGTCCACGTACACAATGGAATATTACTCTAATAATAAATATAAATTAAATTTAAAAACAAACCAAAGCAAGGGTACATCAACATTTGTGGGTTTATCCGGGCACATTGCACTCTAATTTATAACCGAAGAACACCACTGGCCGGTAGGTCTGTTTCCCTAGTACCAGCAAGGGGAACGTAGAAAGGCTGCCGCTCTTCGGCCGATACCTGCAAAAGCAGGTTTAAAGCCTGAGCTAATGGTCACTTCATATGAACAAGTACTGCAGGGCTGTAAATGAAACCTGCCCTCAAAATGTCTTGAGGGAGATAATGGCCAAAATATTTCAAATGGTGACACATACTTTAAGAAAACACTTTGAAGAAATAAGTTCTAATCACAGCTGGAAAAATAAAAAGGACATGTCTTAAAGCTCAATTTCTACGCATTATGAGAGACATGCAAATTCACCCACAAAGAGGTATCAGCTCACAACACTCAGAATAACCATCAGCAAAAACTACAAAGAAAAAATGCTGAAGGTGCTGGGAAGAAATACATACCCTCCACTTTAAGTGGGACGTAACCTGGAAAGAGCCAGTAAGGAGAACAGAATAGAGGTGCCTTTACAAGGTAAACATTGAGCTACCATATGATCCAGCAGACCTATTCCTGGACCTATAAACTAAGAAGACAGAATTGGAAGGAGACAGGCACGCAAATCGGCATTGCATAGTGTTACAATAGCCAAGATATGGAAGTAACCAAAAAGTCCACCGACAGATGGGTGGACAAAGAAGAACTTCTACCTGTACAGATGGAATATGAGCTAGTGAAAAAATGAAACAATGCCATTTGCAGCACTATAGATGAGTCTAGAAGTAATCACGCAACTTGGAGTAAGTGAGAAAGCGAAAGACACATATCCTATCATATCACATATAGGGGTTACCTAAAAAATGATACAAACAAAGATATTTCCACAGAGAAACACTATCACAGAATCAATAAAAAAACTTATGGTTCACCAAGTAGTAAGGTGTGAGGATTGGATACATGACCATATTGAGGTTAACAGAGAGATACAAACACATGTGAAATATATAATCACCAAAGACCTACACAATACCAAGAGAAGACTACTCAACATTGTGTCATAACCTACATGGGAAAAGGATCCGAAGAAGAATATTTATATGTATATGTGTGAAAGAACCACATCTTGCACACCTAGAACAAACAAAACATTGTAATCAAGTTTGCTGTGATAAAAAATAAAAATTAAGTTAAAAATACCAACAAGAAGTAATGAGACATAAACTTAAAGGGCTTTTTCCTCGCACATTCCATTCTAATTTACAACCTAGAACACCACTTCCAGTAAGGCTCTGTTGCCCTATTAACCAGATTTGGTAAAGGAGAAATTCTGCCGCCTTGTGGCCAATTCCCGCAAGAGCAGCTTTTAACCCACAGCTAATGGTCACTTGCCATTCAAAATGACTCAAGGCTGTAAAGGACACCTGCCCTCAAAATTGTGCTGAGGTAGGGAATGGATAAAGAAAATTCAAAACAGGCAGAATTTTCAAGAAGTTACTATGAAGAGGCAAGTTTTACTCACTCTCTTTTTAAAGAAAGGAAAATGGATAAAAGCTCAGCCTCAGGAAGTATTAGACTCATGCAATCGAATCTACAAAAAGTTTTCAACTCACACCAGTCGACTGACCATTGGAAAAAAGTCTACAAACAATAAATGCAGAAGAGGTTTTAGAGAACTGTGTACCCTCTAGCTGCTGGTGAGATGTAAAAGGGTTAAACGCTAATAATGAGAACAGAAAGGAGCTGCGTTTAAAAGGAAAAATTGAGGTACCATTCAATCCAGCAGGCGCACCAATGGGCCTCTCACCTGAGAAGACCAGAATGAAGAAGACCCGGGCTGCAAAAGCTGCACTTCAGCCTTATTCACAATAGACAAGACAGTGAAGCAACCAAAATGTCCATTAACAGATGAAAGGATAAAGAAGTAGTGGTCCATGTACACAATGAATACTAGCCATGGAAAACAATGAAACACTGCTCTTTGAGGCACCATAGATGATCTTGGAGATAATCACAGAACATGAGGTAAGTCGGAAAGCAAAAGTCCTATACCCTATGATATCACTTATAGGCGTTATCTAATAACTGACACAAATGAACATATTTCCACAGAGAAAGTCAATCACAGACTTATTAAAAAAAAACTATGCTTATCTAAAAGGAAAGGTGGGGGGAATGGATAAATGAAGATTAGCGTTACCATATGTATACAAATACATATTATATACATATATCAAAAAGACAGACCATATAGCAAAGAAGGTTTACGGAACACTCTGTAATAATTTACACGGGAAGAGAATCTCTACATAAATAGGCATATAGGATATGTAGATGAACCAGAGTGTGTACACCTTGGACAAGCAACATTCTAACCATTACCCCAATTGAAAAAATTAAAACAACGAACTAGGAGTAATGAGACATAAACTTATGGGGGGTTTTCCTGGCACATTCCATTCAAATTTACAACCTAGGCAAAGGACTTTCAGAACGGCTCTGCTGCCCTAGTACCCAGATTTGGGAATGGAGAAATGCTGCATCCTTGTGGCCGTTTCCCACAACAGCAGCTTTAAAGCAACTTCAAAAGGTCACAAAATATTCACCAATTGCAGTTCTGTAAATGACACCTGCCCTCCAAAAAATACTGAGGTCGAAAATCGACCAAAAAATTCTAGAGTGCAACCTTTCAAAAAGAATATTTGAAGAGGTATATTATACTAACAGTTTTTTTCTTTTTTTCTTTTAACAGAAAAGATAACGCCGTGGAGAAATGATGAATTGTAGGAATTTTTACAGACATGTAAACCCAAATTACAAAAACCTGTCAGCTCACACCAGTCAGAATGGCCATCAACAAAAATGCTGCAAACAATAAATGCTGACGTGATTGTGGAGAAATGTGTATCATCGATTCTAAGGGGGACGTGGTAAGAGACACTAATGAAAGAAAAATTGAGGTGCCTTGAAAAGGTAAACGTTGAGCTACCATACCAGTCAATCAATCATACCCACTGCTGGGTCTATCACCTGAGAAAATGCAACTCAAAAATCACAGGCTGGCAATCCTGCACTCCAGCAATATTTACCGTAGGAAACACTTGGAAGCAACGAAAATGTCCATCAACAGAGGAATGCACCAAGAAGAAGTGGTCCATGTACACAATGGAATATTAGCCATGGAAAACATTGAAGCACTGCTCTTTGAGGCACCATACATGAGCCTGGAGATAATCACAAAACATGAAGTAGGTCGGAAAGCAAAAGACCTATATCCTATATTATCACTTATGGCATTATCTAATAACTGACACAGATGAACATATTTCCAAAGAGAAAGACACTCACAGGCTTAGAAAACAAACTATGCTCATCTAAAAGGAAAGGAGGGGGGAAATTGAGAAATAAAGATTAGTGTTACTATACATATACAAATACATATTATATACATATATCAAAAAGACAGAACATATAACGAGGGAGGTCGACGGAACACTGTAATATTTTACATGGGAAGAGGATCTGTACATTAGTAGACATACATAATGTACAAATGAACCAGATTGTGTACACCTAGGACAAACAATATTCTAAACTTTACCCAGATTAAAAAAATTTTAAAAACCAAGAAGAAGTAATGAGACAAAAACATATGGGGATTTCTCCTGGCAAATTCCATTCTAATTTACAACCTTGGACAATGACTTCCAGAAAGGCTCTGCTGCCCTAGTACCCAGATTGGGGAATGGAGAAATGCTACCTCCTTGTGGCCGTTTCCCACAACAGCAGCTTTGAACCCACTGCAAATGGTCACTAAATTTTCGCCAACTTGCAGTTCTGTAAATGGCACCTGCCCTCCAGAAAATTTCTGGGGTCAAAAATCGACCAAAAACTTCAGTGGAGGGCAATCTTCGAAGAAGAGAATTTCAAGAGCTATATTGTACTCACGGTTTTTTCTTTTAAGAGAAAACAAAAAGGCATAGGAAAATGATGAATTTTAAAAATTTTAATGATATGCATACCCATATTACAAAAACCTATCAGCTCACAGCAGTCAGAATGGCCATTAGGAATAATGCTGCAAAAAATAAACGGTGAAGGGAGTGCGGAGAAATGTGAACCCTCGGTTGTAAGGGGGGGCATGTAAAGAGCCACTAATGAAAACACAATGTAGGTGCTTTGAAAAGGGAAACATTGAGCTACCAGTCAATCAATCACAATCACTTCTTGGCCTATCACCTGAGAAAATGAGAATCAAAGAGTCACAGGCTGGCAAACCTGTACGCCAGCAAGATTTACCATAGCCAGCAGTTGGAAGCAATGAAAATGTCCATCAACCGAGGAATGCACCAAGAAGAAGTGGTCCACGTACACAATGGAATATTACTCTAATAATAAATATAAATTAAATTTAAAAACAAACCAAAGCAAGGGGACATCAACATTTGTGGGTTTATCCGGGCACATTGCACTCTAATTTATAACCGAAGAACACCACTGGCCGGTAGGTCTGTTTCCCTAGTACCAGCAAGGGGAACGTAGAAAGGCTGCCGCTCTTCGGCCGATACCTGCAAAAGCAGGTTTAAAGCCTGAGCTAATGGTCACTTCATATGAACAAGTACTGCAGGGCTGTAAATGAAACCTGCCCTCAAAATGTCTTGAGGGAGATAATGGCCAAAATATTTCAAATGGTGACACATACTTTAAGAAAACACTTTGAAGAAATAAGTTCTAATCACAGCTGGAAAAATAAAAAGGACATGTCTTAAAGCTCAATTTCTACGCATTATGAGAGACATGCAAATTCACCCACAAAGAGGTATCAGCTCACACCACTCAGAATAACCATCAGCAAAAACTACAAAGAAAAAATGCTGAAGGTGCTGGGAAGAAATACATACCCTCCACTTTAAGTGGGACGTAACCTGGAAAGAGCCAGTAAGGAGAACAGAATAGAGGTGCCTTTACAAGGTAAACATTGAGCTACCATATGATCCAGCAGACCTATTCCTGGACCTATAAACTAAGAAGACAGAATTGGAAGGAGACAGGCACGCAAATCGGCATTGCATAGTGTTACAATAGCCAAGATATGGAAGTAACCAAAAAGTCCACCGACAGATGGGTGGACAAAGAAGAACTTCTACCTGTACAGATGGAATATGAGCTAGTGAAAAAATGAAACAATGCCATTTGCAGCACTATAGATGAGTCTAGAAGTAATCACGCAACTTGGAGTAAGTGAGAAAGCGAAAGACACATATCCTATCATATCACATATAGGGGTTACCTAAAAAATGATACAAACAAAGATATTTCCACAGAGAAACACTATCACAGAATCAATAAAAAAACTTATGGTTCACCAAGTAGTAAGGTGTGAGGATTGGATACATGACCATATTGAGGTTAACAGAGAGATACAAACACATGTGAAATATATAATCACCAAAGACCTACGCAATACCAAGAGAAGACTACTCAACATTGTGTCATAACCTACAATGGAAAAGGATCCGAAGAAGAATATTTATATGTATATGTGTGAAAGAACCACATCTTGCACACCTAGAACAAACAAAACATTGTAATCAAGTTTGCTGTGATAAAAAATAAAAATTAAGTTAAAAATACCAACAAGAAGTAATGAGACATAAACTTAAAGGGCTTTTTCCTCGCACATTCCATTCTAATTTACAACCTAGAACACCACTTCCAGTAAGGCTCTGTTGCCCTATTAACCAGATTTGGTAAAGGAGAAATTCTGCCGCCTTGTGGCCAATTCCCGCAAGAGCAGCTTTTAACCCACAGCTAATGGTCACTTGCCATTCAAAATGACTCAAGGCTGTAAAGGACACCTGCCCTCAAAATTGTGCTGAGGTAGGGAATGGATAAAGAAAATTCAAAACAGGCAGAATTTTCAAGAAGTTACTATGAAGAGGCAAGTTTTACTCACTCTCTTTTTAAAGAAAGGAAAATGGATAAAAGCTCAGCCTCAGGAAGTATTAGACTCATGCAATCGAATCTACAAAAAGTTTTCAACTCACACCAGTCGACTGACCATTGGAAAAAAGTCTACAAACAATAAATGCAGAAGAGGTTTTAGAGAACTGTGTACCCTCTAGCTGCTGGTGAGATGTAAAAGGGTTAAACGCTAATAATGAGAACAGAAAGGAGCTGCGTTTAAAAGGAAAAATTGAGGTACCATTCAATCCAGCAGGCGCACCAATGGGCCTCTCACCTGAGAAGACCAGAATGAAGAAGACCCGGGCTGCAAAAGCTGCACTTCAGCCTTATTCACAATAGACAAGACAGTGAAGCAACCAAAATGTCCATCAACAGATGAAAGGATAAAGAAGAAGTGGTCCATGTACACAATGAATACTAGCCATGGAAAACAATGAAACACTGCTCTTTGAGGCACCATAGATGATCTTGGAGATAATCACAGAACATGAGGTAAGTCGGAAAGCAAAAGTCCTATACCCTATGAAATCACTTATAGGCGTTATCTAATAACTGACACAAATGAACATATTTCCACAGAGAAAGTCAATCACAGACTTATTAAAAAAAAACTATGCTTATCTAAAAGGAAAGGTGGGGGGAATGGATAAATGAAGATTAGCGTTACCATATGTATACAAATACATATTATATACATATATCAAAAAGACAGACCATATAGCAAAGAAGGTTTACGGAACACTCTGTAATAATTTACACGGGAAGAGAATCTCTACATAAATAGGCATATAGGATATGTAGATGAACCAGAGTGTGTACACCTTGGACAAGCAACATTCTAACCATTTCCCCAATTGAAAAAATTAAAACAACGAACTAGGAGTAATGAGACATAAACTTATGGGGGGTTTTCCTGGCACATTCCATTCAAATTTACAACCTAGGCAAACGACTTCCAGAACGGCTCTGCTGCCCTAGTACCCAGATTTGGGAATGGAGAAATGCTGCATCCTTGTGGCCGTTTCCCACAACAGCAGCTTTAAAGCAACTTCAAAAGGTCACTAAATATTCACCAATTGCAGTTCTGTAAATGACACCTGCCCTCCAAAAAATACTGAGGTCGAAAATCGACCAAAAAATTCTAGAGTGCAACCTTTCAAAAAGAATATTTGAAGAGGTATATTATACTAACACTTTTTTTCTTTTTTCTTTTAACAGAAAAGATAACGCCGTGGAGAAATGATGAATTGTAGGAATTTTTACAGACATGTAAACCCAAATTACAAAAACCTGTCAGCTCACACCAGTCAGAATGGCCATCAACAAAAATGCTGCAAACAATAAATGTTGACGTGATTGTGGAGAAATGCGTACCATCGATTCTAAGGGGGACGTGGTAAGAGCCACTAATGAAAGAAAAATTGAGGTGCCTTGAAAAGGTAAACGTTGAGCTACCATACCAGTCAATCAATCATACCCACTGCTGGGTCTATCACCTGAGAAAATGAAACTCAAAAATCACAGGATGGCAATCCTGCACTCCAGCAATATTTACCATAGGCAACACTTGGAAGCAACGAAAATGTCCATCAACAGAGGAATGCACCAAGAAGAAGTGGTCCATGTACACAATGGAATATTAGCCATGGAAAACATTGAAGCACTGCTCTTTGAGGCACCATACATGAGCCTGGAGATAATCACAAAACATGAAGTAGGTCGGAAAGCAAAAGACCTATATCCTATATTATCACTTATGGCATTATCTAATAACTGACACAGATGAACATATTTCCAAAGAGAAAGACACTCACAGGCTTAGAAAACAAACTATGCTCATCTAAAAGGAAAAGAGGGGGGAAAATGAGAAATGAAGATTAGTGTAACTATACATATACAAATACATATTATATACATGTATCAAAAAGACCGAACATATAACAAGGGAGGTCGACGGAACACTGTAATATTTTACATGGGAAGAGGATCTGTACATTAGTAGACATACATAATGTACAAATGAACCAGATTGTGTACACCTAGGACAAACAATATTCTACACTTTACCCAGATTAAAAAAATTTTAAAAACCAAGAAGTAATGAGACAAAAACATATGGGGATTTCTCCTGGCAAATTCCATTCTAATTTACAACCTTGGACAATAACTTTCAGAAAGGCTCTGCTGCCCTAGTACCCAGATTGGGAAATGGAGAAATGCTACCTCCTTGTGGCCGTTTCCCACAACAGCAGCTTTGAACCCACTGCAAAAGGTCACTAAATTTTCGCCAACTTGCAGTTCTGTAAATGGCACCTGCCCTCCAGAAAATTTCTGGGGTCAAAAATCGACCAAAAACTTCAGTGGAGGGCAACCTTCGAAGAAGAGAATTTCAAGAGCTATATTGTACTCACGGTTTTTTCTTTTAAGAGAAAACAAAAAGGCATAGGAAAATGATGAATTTTAAAAATTTTAATGATATGCATACCCATATTACAAAAACCTATCAGCTCACAGCAGTCAGAATGGCCATTAGGAATAATGCTGCAAAAAATAAACGGTGAAGGGAGTGCGGAGAAATGTGAACCCTCGGTTGTAAGGGGGGGCATGTAAAGAGCCACTAATGAAAACACAATGTAGGTGCTTTGAAAAGGGAAACATTGAGCTACCAGTCAATCAATCACAATCACTTCTTGGCCTATCACCTGAGAAAATGAGAATCAAAAAGTCACATGCTGGCAAACCTGTACGCCAGCAAGATTTACCATAGCCAGCACTTGGAAGCAATGAAAATGTCCATCAACCGAGGAATGCACCAAGAAGAAGTGGTCCACGTACACAATGGAATATTACTCTAATAATAAATATAAATTAAATTTAAAAACAAACCAAAGCAAGGAGACATCAACATTTGTGGGTTTATCCGGGCACATTGCACTCTAATTTATAACCGAAGAACACCACTGGCCGGTAGGTCTGTTTCCCTAGTACCAGCAAGGGGAACGTAGAAAGGCTGCCGCTCTTCGGCCGATACCTGCAAAAGCAGGTTTAAAGCCTGAGCTAATGGTCACTTCATATGAACAAGTACTGCAGGGCTGTAAATAAAACCTGCCCTCAAAATGTCTTGAGGGAGATAATGGCCAAAATATTTCAAATGGTGACACATACTTTAAGAAAACACTTTGAAGAAATAAGCTCTAATCACAGCTGGAAAAATAAAAAGGACATGTCTTAAAGCTCAATTTCTACGCATTATGAGAGACATGCAAATTCACCCACAAAGAGGTATCAGCTCACACCACTCAGAATAACCATCAGCAAAAACTACAAAGAATAAATGCTGAAGGTGCTGGGAAGAAATACATACCCTCCACTTTAAGTGGGACGTAACCTGGAAAGAGCCAGTAAGGAGAACAGAATAGAGGTGCCTTTACAAGGTAAACATTGAGCTACCATATGATCCAGCAGACCTATTCCTGGACCTATAAACTAAGAAGACAGAATTGGAAGGAGACAGGCACGCAAATCGGCATTGCATAGTGTTACAATAGCCAAGATATGGAAGTAACCAAAAAGTCCACCGACAGATGGGTGGACAAAGAAGAACTTCTACCTGTACAGATGGAATATGAGCTAGTGAAAAAATGAAACAATGCCATTTGCAGCACTATAGATGAGTCTAGAAGTAATCACGCAACTTGGAGTAAGTGAGAAAGCGAAAGACACATATCCTATCATATCACATATAGGGGTTACCTAAAAAATGATACAAACAAAGATATTTCCACAGAGAAACACTATCACAGAATCAATAAAAAAACTTATGGTTCACCAAGTAGTAAGGTGTGAGGATTGGATACATTACCATATTGAGGTTAACAGAGAGATACAAACACATGTGAAATATATAATCACCAAAGACCTACGCAATACCAAGAGAAGACTACTCAACATTGTGTCATAACCTACATGGGAAAAGGATCCGAAGAAGAATATTTATATGTATATGTGTGAAAGAACCACATCTTGCACACCTAGAACAAACAAAACATTGTAATCAAGTTTGCTGTGATAAAAAATAAAAATTAAGTTAAAAATACCAACAAGAAGTAATGAGACATAAACTTAAAGGGCTTTTTCCTCGCACATTCCATTCTAATTTACAACCTAGAACACCACTTCCAGTAAGGCTCTGTTGCCCTATTAACCAGATTTGGTAAAGGAGAAATTCTGCCGCCTTGTGGCCAATTCCCGCAAGAGCAGCTTTTAACCCACAGCTAATGGTCACTTGCCATTCAAAATGACTCAAGGCTGTAAAGGACACCTGCCCTCAAAATTGTGCTGAGGTAGGGAATGGATAAAGAAAATTCAAAACAGGCAGAATTTTCAAGAAGTTACTATGAAGAGGCAAGTTTTACTCACTCTCTTTTTAAAGAAAGGAAAATGGATAAAAGCTCAGCCTCAGGAAGTATTAGACTCATGCAATCGAATCTACAAAAAGTTTTCAACTCACACCAGTCGACTGACCATTGGAAAAAAGTCTACAAACAATAAATGCAGAAGAGGTTTTAGAGAACTGTGTACCCTCTAGCTGCTGGTGAGATGTAAAAGGGTTAAACGCTAATAATGAGAACAGAAAGGAGCTGCGTTTAAAAGGAAAAATTGAGGTACCATTCAATCCAGCAGGCGCACCAATGGGCCTCTCACCTGAGAAGACCAGAATGAAGAAGACCCGGGCTGCAAAAGCTGCACTTCAGCCTTATTCACAATAGACAAGACAGTGAAGCAACCAAAATGTCCATTAACAGATGAAAGGATAAAGAAGTAGTGGTCCATGTACACAATGAATACTAGCCATGGAAAACAATGAAACACTGCTCTTTGAGGCACCATAGATGATCTTGGAGATAATCACAGAACATGAGGTAAGTCGGAAAGCAAAAGTCCTATACCCTATGATATCACTTATAGGCGTTATCTAATAACTGACACAAATGAACATATTTCCACAGAGAAAGTCAATCACAGACTTATTGAAAAAAAACTATGCTTATCTAAAAGGAAAGGTGGGGGGAATGGATAAATGAAGATTAGCGTTACCATATGTATACAAATACATATTATATACATATATCAAAAAGACAGACCATATAGCAAAGAAGGTTTACGGAACACTCTGTAATAATTTACACGGGAAGAGAATCTCTACATAAATAGGCATATAGGATATGTAGATGAACCAGAGTGTGTACACCTTGGACAAGCAACATTCTAACCATTACCCCAATTGAAAAAATTAAAACAACGAACTAGGAGTAATGAGACATAAACTTATGGGGGGTTTTCCTGGCACATTCCATTCAAATTTACAACCTAGGCAAAGGACTTTCAGAACGGCTCTGCTGCCCTAGTACCCAGATTTGGGAATGGAGAAATGCTGCATCCTTGTGGCCGTTTCCCACAACAGCAGCTTTAAAGCAACTTCAAAAGGTCACAAAATATTCACCAATTGCAGTTCTGTAAATGACACCTGCCCTCCAAAAAATACTGAGGTCGAAAATCGACCAAAAAATTCTAGAGTGCAACCTTTCAAAAAGAATATTTGAAGAGGTATATTATACTAACACTTTTTTTCTTTTTTTCTTTTAACAGAAAAGATAACGCCGTGGAGAAATGATGAATTGTAGGAATTTTTACAGACATGTAAGCCCAAATTACAAAAACCTGTCAGCTCACACCAGTCAGAATGGCCATCAACAAAAATGCTGCAAACAATAAATGCTGACGTGATTGTGGAGAAATGCGTATCATCGATTCTAAGGGGGACGTGGTAAGAGACACTAATGAAAGAAAAATTGAGGTGCCTTGAAAAGGTAAACGTTGAGCTACCATACCAGTCAATCAATCATACCCACTGCTGGGTCTATCACCTGAGAAAATGCAACTCAAAAATCACAGGCTGGCAATCCTGCACTCCAGCAATATTTACCGTAGGAAACACTTGGAAGCAACGAAAATGTCCATCAACAGAGGAATGCACCAAGAAGAAGTGGTCCATGTACACAATGGAATATTAGCCATGGAAAACATTGAAGCACTGCTCTTTGAGGCACCATACATGAGCCTGGAGATAATCACAAAACATGAAGTAGGTCGGAAAGCAAAAGACCTATATCCTATATTATCACTTATGGCATTATCTAATAACTGACACAGATGAACATATTTCCAAAGAGAAAGACACTCACAGGCTTAGAAAACAAACTATGCTCATCTAAAAGGAAAGGAGGGGGGAAATTGAGAAATAAAGATTAGTGTTACTATACATATACAAATACATATTATATACATATATCAAAAAGACAGAACATATAACAAGGGAGGTCGACGGAACACTGTAATATTTTACATGGGAAGAGGATCTGTACATTAGTAGACATACATAATGTACAAATGAACCAGATTGTGTACACCTAGGACAAACAATATTCTAAACTTTACCCAGATTAAAAAAATTTTAAAAACCAAGAAGAAGTAATGAGACAAAAACATATGGGGATTTCTCCTGGCAAATTCCATTCTAATTTACAACCTTGGACAATGACTTCCAGAAAGGCTCTGCTGCCCTAGTACCCAGATTGGGGAATGGAGAAATGCTACCTCCTTGTGGCCGTTTCCCACAACAGCAGCTTTGAACCCACTGCAAAAGGTCACTAAATTTTCGCCAACTTGCAGTTCTGTAAATGGCACCTGCCCTCCAGAAAATTTCTGGGGTCAAAAATCGACCAAAAACTTCAGTGGAGGGCAACCTTCGAAGAAGAGAATTTCAAGAGCTATATTGTACTCACGGTTTTTTCTTTTAAGAGAAAACAAAAAGGCATAGGAAAATGATGAATTTTAAAAATTTTAATGATATGCATACCCATATTACAAAAACCTATCAGCTCACAGCAGTCAGAATGGCCATTAGGAATAATGCTGCAAAAAATAAACGGTGAAGGGAGTGCGCAGAAATGTGAACCCTCGGTTGTAAGGGGGGGCATGTAAAGAGCCACTAATGAAAACACAATGTAGGTGCTTTGAAAAGGGAAACATTGAGCTACCAGTCAATCAATCACAATCACTTCTTGGCCTATCACCTGAGAAAATGAGAATCAAAGAGTCACAGGCTGGCAAACCTGTACGCCAGCAAGATTTACCATAGCCAGCAGTTGGAAGCAATGAAAATGTCCATCAACCGAGGAATGCACCAAGAAGAAGTGGTCCACGTACACAATGGAATATTACTCTAATAATAAATATAAATTAAATTTAAAAACAAACCAAAGCAAGGGTACATCAACATTTGTGGGTTTATCCGGGCACATTGCACTCTAATTTATAACCGAAGAACACCACTGGCCGGTAGGTCTGTTTCCCTAGTACCAGCAAGGGGAACGTAGAAAGGCTGCCGCTCTTCGGCCGATACCTGCAAAAGCAGGTTTAAAGCCTGAGCTAATGGTCACTTCATATGAACAAGTACTGCAGGGCTGTAAATGAAACCTGCCCTCAAAATGTCTTGAGGGAGATAATGGCCAAAATATTTCAAATGGTGACACATACTTTAAGAAAACACTTTGAAGAAATAAGTTCTAATCACAGCTGGAAAAATAAAAAGGACATGTCTTAAAGCTCAATTTCTACGCATTATGAGAGACATGCAAATTCACCCACAAAGAGGTATCAGCTCACAACACTCAGAATAACCATCAGCAAAAACTACAAAGAAAAAATGCTGAAGGTGCTGGGAAGAAATACATACCCTCCACTTTAAGTGGGACGTAACCTGGAAAGAGCCAGTAAGGAGAACAGAATAGAGGTGCCTTTACAAGGTAAACATTGAGCTACCATATGATCCAGCAGACCTATTCCTGGACCTATAAACTAAGAAGACAGAATTGGAAGGAGACAGGCACGCAAATCGGCATTGCATAGTGTTACAATAGCCAAGATATGGAAGTAACCAAAAAGTCCACCGACAGATGGGTGGACAAAGAAGAACTTCTACCTGTACAGATGGAATATGAGCTAGTGAAAAAATGAAACAATGCCATTTGCAGCACTATAGATGAGTCTAGAAGTAATCACGCAACTTGGAGTAAGTGAGAAAGCGAAAGACACATATCCTATCATATCACATATAGGGGTTACCTAAAAAATGATACAAACAAAGATATTTCCACAGAGAAACACTATCACAGAATCAATAAAAAAACTTATGGTTCACCAAGTAGTAAGGTGTGAGGATTGGATACATGACCATATTGAGGTTAACAGAGAGATACAAACACATGTGAAATATATAATCACCAAAGACCTACACAATACCAAGAGAAGACTACTCAACATTGTGTCATAACCTACATGAGAAAAGGATCCGAAGAAGAATATTTATATGTATATGTGTGAAAGAACCACATCTTGCACACCTAGAACAAACAAAACATTGTAATCAAGTTTGCTGTGATAAAAAATAAAAATTAAGTTAAAAATACCAACAAGAAGTAATGAGACATAAACTTAAAGGGCTTTTTCCTCGCACATTCCATTCTAATTTACAACCTAGAACACCACTTCCAGTAAGGCTCTGTTGCCCTATTAACCAGATTTGGTAAAGGAGAAATTCTGCCGCCTTGTGGCCAATTCCCGCAAGAGCAGCTTTTAACCCACAGCTAATGGTCACTTGCCATTCAAAATGACTCAAGGCTGTAAAGGACACCTGCCCTCAAAATTGTGCTGAGGTAGGGAATGGATAAAGAAAATTCAAAACAGGCAGAATTTTCAAGAAGTTACTATGAAGAGGCAAGTTTTACTCACTCTCTTTTTAAAGAAAGGAAAATGGATAAAAGCTCAGCCTCAGGAAGTATTAGACTCATGCAATCGAATCTACAAAAAGTTTTCAACTCACACCAGTCGACTGACCATTGGAAAAAAGTCTACAAACAATAAATGCAGAAGAGGTTTTAGAGAACTGTGTACCCTCTAGCTGCTGGTGAGATGTAAAAGGGTTAAACGCTAATAATGAGAACAGAAAGGAGCTGCGTTTAAAAGGAAAAATTGAGGTACCATTCAATCCAGCAGGCGCACCAATGGGCCTCTCACCTGAGAAGACCAGAATGAAGAAGACCCGGGCTGCAAAAGCTGCACTTCAGCCTTATTCACAATAGACAAGACAGTGAAGCAACCAAAATGTCCATCAACAGATGAAAGGATAAAGAAGAAGTGGTCCATGTACACAATGAATACTAGCCATGGAAAACAATGAAACACTGCTCTTTGAGGCACCATAGATGATCTTGGAGATAATCACAGAACATGAGGTAAGTCGGAAAGCAAAAGTCCTATACCCTATGAAATCACTTATAGGCGTTATCTAATAACTGACACAAATGAACATATTTCCACAGAGAAAGTCAATCACAGACTTATTAAAAAAAAACTATGCTTATCTAAAAGGAAAGGTGGGGGGAATGGATAAATGAAGATTAGCGTTACCATATGTATACAAATACATATTATATACATATATCAAAAAGACAGACCATATAGCAAAGAAGGTTTACGGAACACTCTGTAATAATTTACACGGGAAGAGAATCTCTACATAAATAGGCATATAGGATATGTAGATGAACCAGAGTGTGTACACCTTGGACAAGCAACATTCTAACCATTACCCCAATTGAAAAAATTAAAACAACGAACTAGGAGTAATGAGACATAAACTTATGGGGGGTTTTCCTGGCACATTCCATTCAAATTTACAACCTATTCAAACGACTTCCAGAATGGCTCTGCTGCCCTAGTACCCAGATTTGGGAATGGAGAAATGCTGCATCCTTGTGGCCGTTTCCCACAAGAGCAGCTTTACACCCACTGCAAAAGGTCACTAAATATTCACCAATTGCAGGTCTGTAAATGACACCGGCCCTCCAAAAAATACTGAGGTCGAAAATCGACCAGAAAATTCCAGAGTGCAACCTTCCAAAAAGAATATTTGAAGAGGTATATTATACTAACACTTTTTTTTCTTTTTTTCTTTTAACAGAATGGAAAAAGGCATGGAGAAATGATGAATTTTAGGAATTTTTACAGACATGTAAACCCAAATTACAAAAACCTATCAGTTCACACCACTCAGAACGGCCATCAACAAAAATGCTTCAAACAATAAATGCTGACGTGATTGTGGAGAAATGCGTACCCTCGATTCTAAGGGGGACGTGGTAAGAGCCACTAATGAAAGAAAAATTGAGGTCCCTTGAAAAGGTAAACGTTGAGCTACCAAACCAGTCAATCAATCATACACACTGCTGGGTCTATCACCTGAGAAAATGAAAATCAAAAATCACAGGCTGGCAATCCTGCACTCGAGCAATATTTACCATAGGCAACACTTGGAAGCAACGAAAATGTCCATCCACAGAGGAATGCACCAAGAAGAAGGGGTCCATGTACACAATGGAATATTAGCCATTAAAGACATTGAAGCACTGCTCTTTGAGGCACCATACATGAGCCTGGAGATAATCACAAAACATGAAGTAGGTCGGACAGCAAAACACCTATATCCTATATTATCACTTATGGCATTATCTAATAACTGACACAGATGAACATATTTCCAAAGAGAAAGACACTCACAGGCTTAGAAAACAAACTATGCTCATCTAAAAGGAAAGGAGGGGGGAAATTGAGAAATGAAGATTAGTGTTACTATACATATACAAATACATATTATATACATCTATCAAAAAGACCGAACATATAGCAAGGGAGGTCGACGGAACACTGTAATATTTTACATGGGAAGAGGATCTGTACATTAATAGACATACATAATGTACAAATGAACCAGATTGTGTACACCTAGGACAAATAATATTCTAAACTTTACCCAGATTAAAAAAATTTAAAAACCAAGAAGAAGTAATGAGACATAAACTTATGGGGATTTCTCCTGGCAAATTCCATTCTAATTTACAACCTTGGACAATGACTTCCAGAAAGGCTCTGCTGCCCTACTACCCAGATTGGGGAATGGAGAAATGCTACCTCCTTGTGGCCGTTTCGCACAACAGCAGCTTTGAACCCACTGCAAAAGGTCACTAAATTTTCACCAACTTGCAGTTCTGTAAATGGCACCTGCCCTCCAGAAAATTTCTGGGGTCAAAAATCGACCAAAAACTTCAGGAGAGGGCAACCTTCGAAGAAGAGAATTTCAAGAGCTATATTGTACTCACGGTTTTTTCTTTGAAGAGAAAACAAAAAGGCATAGGAAAATGATGAATTTTAAAAATTTTAATGATATGCATACCCATATTACAAAAACCTATCAGCTCACAGCAGTCAGAATGGCCATTAGGAATAATGCAGCAAAAAATAAACGGTGAAGGGAGTGCAGAGAAATGTGTACCCTCGGTTGTAAGGGTGGGCATGTAAAGAGCCACTAATGAAAACACAATGTAGGTGCTTTGAAAAGGGAAACATTGAGCTACCAGTCAATCAATCACAACCACTGCTTGGCCTATCACCTGAGAAAATGAGAATCAAAAAGTCACAGGCTGGCAAACCTGTAGGCCAGCAAGATTTACCATAGCCAGCACTTGGAAGCAATGAAAATGTCCATCAACCGAGGAATGCACCAAGAAGAAGTGGTCCACGTACACAATGGAATATTACTCTAATAATAAATATAAATTAAATTTAAAAACAAACCAAAGCAAGGAGACATCAACATTTGTGGGTTTATCCGGGCACATTGCACTCTAATTTATAACCGAAGAACACCACTGGCCGGTAGGTCTGTTTCCCTAGTACCTGCATGGGAAACGTAGAAAGGCTGCCGCTCTCTGGCCGTTACCTGCAAAAGCAGGTTTAAAGCCTGAGCTAATGGTCACTTCATATGAACAAGTACTGCAGGGCTGTAAATGAAACCTGCCCTCAAAATGTCTTGAGGGAGATAATGGCCAAAATATTTCAAATGGTGACACATACTTTAAGAAAACACTTTGAAGAAATAAGCTCTAATCACAGCTGGAAAAATAAAAAGGACATGTCTTAAAGCTCAATTTCTACGCATTATGAGACACATGCAAATTCAACCACAAAGAGGTATCAGCTCACACCACTCAGAATAATCATCAGCAAAAACTACAAAGAATAAATCCTGAAGGTGCTTGGAAGAAATACATGCCCTTCACTTTAAGTGGGACATAACCTGGAAAGAGCCACTAAGGAGAACAGAACAGAGGTGCCTTTAAAAGGTAAACATTGAGCTACCATATGATCCAGCAGACCTATTCCTGGACCTATAAACTAAGAAGACAGAATTGGAAGGAGACAGCCACGCAAATCTGCATTCCATACTATTACAATAGCCAAGATATGTAAGTAACCAAACAGCCCACCGATAGATGGGTGGACAAAGAAGAACTGCTACCTGTACAGATGGAATATGAGCTAGTGAAAAAATGAAACAATGCCATTTGCAGCACCGTAGATGAGTCTAGAAGTAATCACGCAACTTGGATTAAGTGAGAAAGCGAAAGACACATATCCTATCATATCACATATAGGGGTTACCTAAAAAATGATACAAACAAAGATATTTCCAAAGACAAACACTATCATAGATTCATTAAAAAAATTATGGTTCACCAAATGGAAAGGTGTGAGGATTGGATACATTACCATATTGAGGTTAACAGAGACATACATACACATGTGAAATATATAATCACCAAAGACCTACACAATACCAAGAGAAGACTACTCAACATTGTGTCATAACCTACATGGGAAAAGGATCCGAAGAAGAATATTTATATGTATAAGTGTGAAAGAACCACATCTTGCACACCTAGAACAAACAAAACATTGTAATCAAGTTTGCTGTGATAAAAAATAAAAATTAAGTTAAAAATACCAACAAGAAGTAATGAGACATAAACTTAAAGGGCTTTTTCCTCGCACATTCCATTCTAATTTACAACCTAGAACACCACTTCCAGTAAGGCTCTGTTGCCCTATTAACCAGATTTGGTAAAGGAGAAATTCTGCCGCCTTGTGGCCAATTCCCGCAAGAGCAGCTTTTAACCCACAGCTAATGGTCACTTGCCATTCAAAATGACTCAAGGCTGTAAAGGACACCTGCCCTCAAAATTGTGCTGAGGTAGGGAATGGATAAAGAAAATTCAAAACAGGCAGAATTTTCAAGAAGTTACTATGAAGAGGCAAGGTTTACTCACTCTCTTTTTAAAGAAAGGAAAATGGATAAAAGCTCAGCCTCAGGAAGTATTAGACTCATGCAATCGAATCTACAAAAAGTTTTCAACTCACACCAGTCGACTGACCATTGGAAAAAAGTCTACAAACAATAAATGCAGAAGAGGTTTTAGAGAACTGTGTACACTCTAGCTGCTGGTGAGATGTAAAAGGGTTAAACGCTAATAATGAGAACAGAAAGGAGCTGCGTTTAAAAGGAAAAATTGAGGTACCATTCAATCCAGCAGGCGCACCAATGGGCCTCTCACCTGAGAAGACCAGAATGAAGAAGACCCGGGCTGCAAAAGCTGCACTTCAGCCTTATTCACAATAGACAAGACAGTGAAGCAACCAAAATGTCCATCAACAGATGAAAGGATAAAGAAGAAGTGGTCCATGTACACAATGAATACTAGCCATGGAAAACAATGAAACACTGCTCTTTGAGGCACCATAGATGATCTTGGAGATAATCACAGAACATGAGGTAAGTCGGAAAGCAAAAGTCCTATACCCTATGAAATCACTTATAGGCGTTATCTAATAACTGACACAAATGAACATATTTCCACAGAGAAAGTCAATCACAGACTTATTAAAAAAAAACTATGCTTATCTAAAAGGAAAGGTGGGGGGAATGGATAAATGAAGATTAGCGTTACCATATGTATACAAATACATATTATATACATATATCAAAAAGACAGACCATATAGCAAAGAAGGTTTACGGAACACTCTGTAATAATTTACACGGGAAGAGAATCTCTACATAAATAGGCATATAGGATATGTAGATGAACCAGAGTGTGTACACCTTGGACAAGCAACATTCTAACCATTACCCCAATTGAAAAAATTAAAACAACGAACTAGGAGTAATGAGACATAAACTTATGGGGGGTTTTCCTGGCACATTCCATTCAAATTTACAACCTATTCAAACGACTTCCAGAATGGCTCTGCTGCCCTAGTACCCAGATTTGGGAATGGAGAAATGCTGCATCCTTGTGGCCGTTTCCCACAAGAGCAGCTTTACACCCACTGCAAAAGGTCACTAAATATTCACCAATTGCAGGTCTGTAAATGACACCGGCCCTCCAAAAAATACTGAGGTCGAAAATCGACCAGAAAATTCCAGAGTGCAACCTTCCAAAAAGAATATTTGAAGAGGTATATTATACTAACACTTTTTTTCTTTTTTTCTTTTAACAGAAAAGATAACGCCGTGGAGAAATGATGAATTGTAGGAATTTTTACAGACATGTAAGCCCAAATTACAAAAACCTGTCAGCTCACACCAGTCAGAATGGCCATCAACAAAAATGCTGCAAACAATAAATGCTGACGTGATTGTGGAGAAATGCGTATCATCGATTCTAAGGGGGACGTGGTAAGAGACACTAATGAAAGAAAAATTGAGGTGCCTTGAAAAGGTAAACGTTGAGCTACCATACCAGTCAATCAATCATACCCACTGCTGGGTCTATCACCTGAGAAAATGCAACTCAAAAATCACAGGCTGGCAATCCTGCACTCCAGCAATATTTACCGTAGGAAACACTTGGAAGCAACGAAAATGTCCATCAACAGAGGAATGCACCAAGAAGAAGTGGTCCATGTACACAATGGAATATTAGCCATGGAAAACATTGAAGCACTGCTCTTTGAGGCACCATACATGAGCCTGGAGATAATCACAAAACATGAAGTAGGTCGGAAAGCAAAAGACCTATATCCTATATTATCACTTATGGCATTATCTAATAACTGACACAGATGAACATATTTCCAAAGAGAAAGACACTCACAGGCTTAGAAAACAAACTATGCTCATCTAAAAGGAAAGGAGGGGGGAAATTGAGAAATAAAGATTAGTGTTACTATACATATACAAATACATATTATATACATATATCAAAAAGACAGAACATATAACAAGGGAGGTCGACGGAACACTGTAATATTTAACATGGGAAGAGGATCTGTACATTAGTAGACATACATAATGTACAAATGAACCAGATTGTGTACACCTAGGACAAACAATATTCTAAACTTTACCCAGATTAAAAAAATTTTAAAAACCAAGAAGAAGTAATGAGACAAAAACATATGGGGATTTCTCCTGGCAAATTCCATTCTAATTTACAACCTTGGACAATGACTTCCAGAAAGGCTCTGCTGCCCTAGTACCCAGATTGGGGAATGGAGAAATGCTACCTCCTTGTGGCCGTTTCCCACAACAGCAGCTTTGAACCCACTGCAAAAGGTCACTAAATTTTCGCCAACTTGCAGTTCTGTAAATGGCACCTGCCCTCCAGAAAATTTCTGGGGTCAAAAATCGACCAAAAACTTCAGTGGAGGGCAAACTTCGAAGAAGAGAATTTCAAGAGCTATATTGTACTCACGGTTTTTTCTTTTAAGAGAAAACAAAAAGGCATAGGAAAATGATGAATTTTAAAAATTTTAATGATATGCATACCCATATTACAAAAACCTATCAGCTCACAGCAGTCAGAATGGCCATTAGGAATAATGCTGCAAAAAATAAACGGTGAAGGGAGTGCGGAGAAATGTGAACCCTCGGTTGTAAGGGGGGGCATGTAAAGAGCCACTAATGAAAACACAATGTAGGTGCTTTGAAAAGGGAAACATTGAGCTACCAGTCAATCAATCACAATCACTTCTTGGCCTATCACCTGAGAAAATGAGAATCAAAGAGTCACAGGCTGGCAAACCTGTACGCCAGCAAGATTTACCATAGCCAGCAGTTGGAAGCAATGAAAATGTCCATCAACCGAGGAATGCACCAAGAAGAAGTGGTCCACGTACACAATGGAATATTACTCTAATAATAAATATAAATTAAATTTAAAAACAAACCAAAGCAAGGGGACATCAACATTTGTGGGTTTATCCGGGCACATTGCACTCTAATTTATAACCGAAGAACACCACTGGCCGGTAGGTCTGTTTCCCTAGTACCAGCAAGGGGAACGTAGAAAGGCTGCCGCTCTTCGGCCGATACCTGCAAAAGCAGGTTTAAAGCCTGAGCTAATGGTCACTTCATATGAACAAGTACTGCAGGGCTGTAAATGAAACCTGCCCTCAAAATGTCTTGAGGGAGATAATGGCCAAAATATTTCAAATGGTGACACATACTTTAAGAAAACACTTTGAAGAAATAAGTTCTAATCACAGCTGGAAAAATAAAAAGGACATGTCTTAAAGCTCAATTTCTACGCATTATGAGAGACATGCAAATTCACCCACAAAGAGGTATCAGCTCACACCACTCAGAATAACCATCAGCAAAAACTACAAAGAAAAAATGCTGAAGGTGCTGGGAAGAAATACATACCCTCCACTTTAAGTGGGACGTAACCTGGAAAGAGCCAGTAAGGAGAACAGAATAGAGGTGCCTTTACAAGGTAAACATTGAGCTACCATATGATCCAGCAGACCTATTCCTGGACCTATAAACTAAGAAGACAGAATTGGAAGGAGACAGGCACGCAAATCGGCATTGCATAGTGTTACAATAGCCAAGATATGGAAGTAACCAAAAAGTCCACCGACAGATGGGTGGACAAAGAAGAACTTCTACCTGTACAGATGGAATATGAGCTAGTGAAAAAATGAAACAATGCCATTTGCAGCACTATAGATGAGTCTAGAAGTAATCACGCAACTTGGAGTAAGTGAGAAAGCGAAAGACACATATCCTATCATATCACATATAGGGGTTACCTAAAAAATGATACAGACAAAGATATTTCCACAGAGAAACACTATCACAGAATCAATAAAAAAACTTATGGTTCACCAAGTAGTAAGGTGTGAGGATTGGATACATTACCATATTGAGGTTAACAGAGAGATACAAACACATGTGAAATATATAATCACCAAAGACCTACGCAATACCAAGAGAAGACTACTCAACATTGTGTCATAACCTACATGGGAAAAGGATCCGAAGAAGAATATTTATATGTATATGTGTGAAAGAACCACATCTTGCACACCTAGAACAAACAAAACATTGTAATCAAGTTTGCTGTGATAAAAAATAAAAATTAAGTTAAAAATACCAACAAGAAGTAATGAGACATAAACTTAAAGGGCTTTTTCCTCGCACATTCCATTCTAATTTACAACCTAGAACACCACTTCCAGTAAGGCTCTGTTGCCCTATTAACCAGATTTGGTAAAGGAGAAATTCTGCCGCCTTGTGGCCAATTCCCGCAAGAGCAGCTTTTAACCCACAGCTAATGGTCACTTGCCATTCAAAATGACTCAAGGCTGTAAAGGACACCTGCCCTCAAAATTGTGCTGAGGTAGGGAATGGATAAAGAAAATTCAAAACAGGCAGAATTTTCAAGAAGTTACTATGAAGAGGCAAGTTTTACTCACTCTCTTTTTAAAGAAAGGAAAATGGATAAAAGCTCAGCCTCAGGAAGTATTAGACTCATGCAATCGAATCTACAAAAAGTTTTCAACTCACACCAGTCGACTGACCATTGGAAAAAAGTCTACAAACAATAAATGCAGAAGAGGTTTTAGAGAACTGTGTACACTCTAGCTGCTGGTGAGATGTAAAAGGGTTAAACGCTAATAATGAGAACAGAAAGGAGCTGCGTTTAAAAGGAAAAATTGAGGTACCATTCAATCCAGCAGGCGCACCAATGGGCCTCTCACCTGAGAAGACCAGAATGAAGTAGACCCGGGCTGCAAAAGCTGCACTTCAGCCTTATTCACAATAGACAAGACAGTGAAGCAACCAAAATGTCCATCAACAGATGAAAGGATAAAGAAGAAGTGGTCCATGTACACAATGAATACTAGCCATGGAAAACAATGAAACACTGCTCTTTGAGGCACCATAGATGATCTTGGAGATAATCACAGAACATGAGGTAAGTCGGAAAGCAAAAGTCCTATACCCTATGAAATCACTTATAGGCGTTATCTAATAACTGACACAAATGAACATATTTCCACAGAGAAAGTCAATCACAGACTTATTAAAAAAAAACTATGCTTATCTAAAAGGAAAGGTGGGGGGAATGGATAAATGAAGATTAGCGTTACCATATGTATACAAATACATATTATATACATATATCAAAAAGACAGACCATATAGCAAAGAAGGTTTACGGAACACTCTGTAATAATTTACACGGGAAGAGAATCTCTACATAAATAGGCATATAGGATATGTAGATGAACCAGAGTGTGTACACCTTGGACAAGCAACATTCTAACCATTACCCCAATTGAAAAAATTAAAACAACGAACTAGGAGTAATGAGACATAAACTTATGGGGGGTTTTCCTGGCACATTCCATTCAAATTTACAACCTATTCAAACGACTTCCAGAATGGCTCTGCTGCCCTAGTACCCAGATTTGGGAATGGAGAAATGCTGCATCCTTGTGGCCGTTTCCCACAAGAGCAGCTTTACACCCACTGCAAAAGGTCACTAAATATTCACCAATTGCAGGTCTGTAAATGACACCTGCCCTCCAAAAAATACTGAGGTCGAAAATCGACCAGAAAATTCCAGAGTGCAACCTTCCAAAAAGAATATTTGAAGAGGTATATTATACTAACACTTTTTTTTCTTTTTTTCTTTTAACAGAATGGAAAAAGGCATGGAGAAATGATGAATTTTAGGAATTTTTACAGACATGTAAACCCAAATTACAAAAACCTATCAGTTCACACCACTCAGAACGGCCATCAACAAAAATGCTTCAAACAATAAATGCTGACGTGATTGTGGAGAAATGCGTACCCTCGATTCTAAGGGGGACGTGGTAAGAGCCACTAATGAAAGAAAAATTGAGGTCCCTTGAAAAGGTAAACGTTGAGCTACCAAACCAGTCAATCAATCATACACACTGCTGGGTCTATCACCTGAGAAAATGAAAATCAAAAATCACAAGCTGGCAATCCTGCACTCGAGCAATATTTACCATAGGCAACACTTGGAAGCAACGAAAATGTCCATCCACAGAGGAATGCACCAAGAAGAAGTGGTCCATGTACACAATGGAATATTAGCCATTAAAGACATTGAAGCACTGCTCTTTGAGGCACCATACATGAGCCTGGAGATAATCACAAAACATGAAGTAGGTCGGACAGCAAAACACCTATATCCTATATTATCACTTATGGCATTATCTAATAACTGACACAGATGAACATATTTCCAAAGAGAAAGACACTCACAGGCTTAGAAAACAAACTATGCTCATCTAAAAGGAAAGGAGGGGGGAAATTGAGAAATGAAGATTAGTGTTACTATACATATACAAATACATATTATATACATCTATCAAAAAGACCGAACATATAGCAAGGGAGGTCGACGGAACACTGTAATATTTTACATGGGAAGAAGATCTGTACATTAATAGACATACATAATGTACAAATGAACCAGATTGTGTACACCTAGGACAAATAATATTCTAAACTTTACCCAGATTAAAAAAATTTAAAAACCAAGAAGAAGTAATGAGACATAAACTTATGGGGATTTCTCCTGGCAAATTCCATTCTAATTTACAACCTTGGACAATGACTTCCAGAAAGGCTCTGCTGCCCTACTACCCAGATTGGGGAATGGAGAAATGCTACCTCCTTGTGGCCGTTTCGCACAACAGCAGCTTTGAACCCACTGCAACAGGTCACTAAATTTTCACCAACTTGCAGTTCTGTAAATGGCACCTGCCCTCCAGAAAATTTCTGGGGTCAAAAATCGACCAAAAACTTCAGGAGAGGGCAACCTTCGAAGAAGAGAATTTCAAGAGCTATATTGTACTCACGGTTTTTTCTTTGAAGAGAAAACAAAAAGGCATAGGAAAATGATGAATTTTAAAAATTTTAATGATATGCATACCCATATTACAAAAACCTATCAGCTCACAGCAGTCAGAATGGCCATTAGGAATAATGCAGCAAAAAATAAACGGTGAAGGGAGTGCAGAGAAATGTGTACCCTCGGTTGTAAGGGTGGGCATGTAAAGAGCCACTAATGAAAACACAATGTAGGTGCTTTGAAAAGGGAAACATTGAGCTACCAGTCAATCAATCACAACCACTGCTTGGCCTATCACCTGAGAAAATGAGAATCAAAAAGTCACAGGCTGGCAAACCTGTAGGCCAGCAAGATTTACCATAGCCAGCACTTGGAAGCAATGAAAATGTCCATCAACCGAGGAATGCACCAAGAAGAAGTGGTCCACGTACACAATGGAATATTACTCTAATAATAAATATAAATTAAATTTAAAAACAAACCAAAGCAAGGAGACATCAACATTTGTGGGTTTATCCGGGCACATTGCACTCTAATTTATAACCGAAGAACACCACTGGCCGGTAGGTCTGTTTCCCTAGTACCTGCATGGGAAACGTAGAAAGGCTGCCGCTCTCTGGCCGTTACCTGCAAAAGCAGGTTTAAAGCCTGAGCTAATGGTCACTTCATATGAACAAGTACTGCAGGGCTGTAAATGAAACCTGCCCTCAAAATGTCTTGAGGGAGATAATGGCCAAAATATTTCAAATGGTGACACATACTTTAAGAAAACACTTTGAAGAAATAAGTTCTAATCACAGCTGGAAAAATAAAAAGGACATGTCTTAAAGCTCAATTTCTACGCATTATGAGAGACATGCAAATTCACCCACAAAGAGGTATCAGCTCACAACACTCAGAATAACCATCAGCAAAAACTACAAAGAAAAAATGCTGAAGGTGCTGGGAAGAAATACATACCCTCCACTTTAAGTGGGACGTAACCTGGAAAGAGCCAGTAAGGAGAACAGAATAGAGGTGCCTTTACAAGGTAAACATTGAGCTACCATATGATCCAGCAGACCTATTCCTGGACCTATAAACTAAGAAGACAGAATTGGAAGGAGACAGGCACGCAAATCGGCATTGCATAGTGTTACAATAGCCAAGATATGGAAGTAACCAAAAAGTCCACCGACAGATGGGTGGACAAAGAAGAACTTCTACCTGTACAGATGGAATATGAGCTAGTGAAAAAATGAAACAATGCCATTTGCAGCACTATAGATGAGTCTAGAAGTAATCACGCAACTTGGAGTAAGTGAGAAAGCGAAAGACACATATCCTATCATATCACATATAGGGGTTACCTAAAAAATGATACAAACAAAGATATTTCCACAGAGAAACACTATCACAGAATCAATAAAAAAACTTATGGTTCACCAAGTAGTAAGGTGTGAGGATTGGATACATGACCATATTGAGGTTAACAGAGAGATACAAACACATGTGAAATATATAATCACCAAAGACCTACGCAATACCAAGAGAAGACTACTCAACATTGTGTCATAACCTACATGGGAAAAGGATCCGAAGAAGAATATTTATATGTATATGTGTGAAAGAACCACATCTTGCACACCTAGAACAAACAAAACATTGTAATCAAGTTTGCTGTGATAAAAAATAAAAATTAAGTTAAAAATACCAACAAGAAGTAATGAGACATAAACTTAAAGGGCTTTTTCCTCGCACATTCCATTCTAATTTACAACCTAGAACACCACTTCCAGTAAGGCTCTGTTGCCCTATTAACCAGATTTGGTAAAGGAGAAATTCTGCCGCCTTGTGGCCAATTCCCGCAAGAGCAGCTTTTAACCCACAGCTAATGGTCACTTGCCATTCAAAATGACTCAAGGCTGTAAAGGACACCTGCCCTCAAAATTGTGCTGAGGTAGGGAATGGATAAAGAAAATTCAAAACAGGCAGAATTTTCAAGAAGTTACTATGAAGAGGCAAGTTTTACTCACTCTCTTTTTAAAGAAAGGAAAATGGATAAAAGCTCAGCCTCAGGAAGTATTAGACTCATGCAATCGAATCTACAAAAAGTTTTCAACTCACACCAGTCGACTGACCATTGGAAAAAAGTCTACAAACAATAAATGCAGAAGAGGTTTTAGAGAACTGTGTACCCTCTAGCTGCTGGTGAGATGTAAAAGGGTTAAACGCTAATAATGAGAACAGAAAGGAGCTGCGTTTAAAAGGAAAAATTGAGGTACCATTCAATCCAGCAGGCGCACCAATGGGCCTCTCACCTGAGAAGACCAGAATGAAGAAGACCCGGGCTGCAAAAGCTGCACTTCAGCCTTATTCACAATAGACAAGACAGTGAAGCAACCAAAATGTCCATTAACAGATGAAAGGATAAAGAAGTAGTGGTCCATGTACACAATGAATACTAGCCATGGAAAACAATGAAACACTGCTCTTTGAGGCACCATAGATGATCTTGGAGATAATCACAGAACATGAGGTAAGTCGGAAAGCAAAAGTCCTATACCCTATGATATCACTTATAGGCGTTATCTAATAACTGACACAAATGAACATATTTCCACAGAGAAAGTCAATCACAGACTTATTAAAAAAAAACTATGCTTATCTAAAAGGAAAGGTGGGGGGAATGGATAAATGAAGATTAGCGTTACCATATGTATACAAATACATATTATATACATATATCAAAAAGACAGACCATATAGCAAAGAAGGTTTACGGAACACTGTAATAATTTACACGGGAAGAGAATCTCTACATAAATAGGCATATAGGATATGTAGATGAACCAGAGTGTGTACACCTTGGACAAGCAACATTCTAACCATTACCCCAATTGAAAAAATTAAAACAACGAACTAGGAGTAATGAGACATAAACTTATGGGGGGTTTTCCTGGCACATTCCATTCAAATTTACAACCTAGGCAAAGGACTTTCAGAACGGCTCTGCTGCCCTAGTACCCAGATTTGGGAATGGAGAAATGCTGCATCCTTGTGGCCGTTTCCCACAACAGCAGCTTTAAAGCAACTTCAAAAGGTCACAAAATATTCACCAATTGCAGTTCTGTAAATGACACCTGCCCTCCAAAAAATACTGAGGTCGAAAATCGACCAAAAAATTCTAGAGTGCAACCTTTCAAAAAGAATATTTGAAGAGGTATATTATACTAACACTTTTTTTCTTTTTTTCTTTTAACAGAAAAGATAACGCCGTGGAGAAATGATGAATTGTAGGAATTTTTACAGACATGTAAACCCAAATTACAAAAACCTGTCAGCTCACACCAGTCAGAATGGCCATCAACAAAAATGCTGCAAACAATAAATGCTGACGTGATTGTGGAGAAATGTGTATCATCGATTCTAAGGGGGACGTGGTAAGAGACACTAATGAAAGAAAAATTGAGGTGCCTTGAAAAGGTAAACGTTGAGCTACCATACCAGTCAATCAATCATACCCACTGCTGGGTCTATCACCTGAGAAAATGCAACTCAAAAATCACAGGCTGGCAATCCTGCACTCCAGCAATATTTACCGTAGGAAACACTTGGAAGCAACGAAAATGTCCATCAACAGAGGAATGCACCAAGAAGAAGTGGTCCATGTACACAATGGAATATTAGCCATGGAAAACATTGAAGCACTGCTCTTTGAGGCACCATACATGAGCCTGGAGATAATCACAAAACATGAAGTAGGTCGGAAAGCAAAAGACCTATATCCTATATTATCACTTATGGCATTATCTAATAACTGACACAGATGAACATATTTCCAAAGAGAAAGACACTCACAGGCTTAGAAAACAAACTATGCTCACCTAAAAGGAAAGGAGGGGGGAAATTGAGAAATAAAGATTAGTGTTACTATACATATACAAATACATATTATATACATATATCAAAAAGACAGAACATATAACGAGGGAGGTCGACGGAACACTGTAATATTTTACATGGGAAGAGGATCTGTACATTAGTATACATACATAATGTACAAATGAACCAGATTGTGTACACCTAGGACAAACAATATTCTAAACTTTACCCAGATTAAAAAAATTTTAAAAACCAAGAAGAAGTAATGAGACAAAAACATATGGGGATTTCTCCTGGCAAATTCCATTCTAATTTACAACCTTGGACAATGACTTCCAGAAAGGCTCTGCTGCCCTAGTACCCAGATTGGGGAATGGAGAAATGCTACCTCCTTGTGGCCGTTTCCCACAACAGCAGCTTTGAACCCACTGCAAAAGGTCACTAAATTTTCGCCAACTTGCAGTTCTGTAAATGGCACCTGCCCTCCAGAAAATTTCTGGGGTCAAAAATCGACCAAAAACTTCAGTGGAGGGCAATCTTCGAAGAAGAGAATTTCAAGAGCTATATTGTACTCACGGTTTTTTCTTTTAAGAGAAAAAAAAAGGCATAGGAAAATGATGAATTTTAAAAATTTTAATGATATGCATACCCATATTACAAAAACCTATCAGCTCACAGCAGTCAGAATGGCCATTATGAATAATGCTGCAAAAAATAAACGGTGAAGGGAGTGCAGAGAAATGTGAACCCTCGGTTGTAAGGGGGGGCATGTAAAGAGCCACTAATGAAAACACAATGTAGGTGCTTTGAAAAGGGAAACATTGAGCTACCAGTCAATCAATCACAATCACTTCTTGGCCTATCACCTGAGAAAATGAGAATCAAAGAGTCACAGGCTGGCAAACCTGTAAGCCAGCAAGATTTACCATAGCCAGCACTTGGAAGCAATGAAAATGTCCATCAACCGAGGAATGCACCAAGAAGAAGTGGTCCACGAACACAATGGAATATTACTCTAATAATAAATATAAATTAAATTTAAAAACAAACCAAAGCAAGGGGACATCAACATTTGTGGGTTTATCCGGGCACATTGCACTCTAATTTATAACCGAAGAACACCACTGGCCGGTAGGTCTGTTTCCCTAGTACCAGCAAGGGGAACGTAGAAAGGCTGCCGCTCTTCGGCCGATACCTGCAAAAGCAGGTTTAAAGCCTGAGCTAATGGTCACTTCATATGAACAAGTACTGCAGGGCTGTAAATGAAACCTGCCCTCAAAATGTCTTGAGGGAGATAATGGCCAAAATATTTCAAATGGTGACACATACTTTAAGAAAACACTTTGAAGAAATAAGTTCTAATCACAGCTGGAAAAATAAAAAGGACATGTCTTAAAGCTCAATTTCTACGCATTATGAGAGACATGCAAATTCACCCACAAAGAGGTATCAGCTCACACCACTCAGAATAACCATCAGCAAAAACTACAAAGAAAAAATGCTGAAGGTGCTGGGAAGAAATACATACCCTCCACTTTAAGTGGGACGTAACCTGGAAAGAGCCAGTAAGGAGAACAGAATAGAGGTGCCTTTACAAGGTAAACATTGAGCTACCATATGATCCAGCAGACCTATTCCTGGACCTATAAACTAAGAAGACAGAATTGGAAGGAGACAGGCACGCAAATCGGCATTGCATAGTGTTACAATAGCCAAGATATGGAAGTAACCAAAAAGTCCACCGACAGATGGGTGGACAAAGAAGAACTTCTACCTGTACAGATGGAATATGAGCTAGTGAAAAAATGAAACAATGCCATTTGCAGCACTATAGATGAGTCTAGAAGTAATCACGCAACTTGGAGTAAGTGAGAAAGCGAAAGACACATATCCTATCATATCACATATAGGGGTTACCTAAAAAATGATACAAACAAAGATATTTCCACAGAGAAACACTATCACAGAATCAATAAAAAAACTTATGGTTCACCAAGTAGTAAGGTGTGAGGATTGGATACATTACCATATTGAGGTTAACAGAGAGATACAAACACATGTGAAATATATAATCACCAAAGACCTACGCAATACCAAGAGAAGACTACTCAACATTGTGTCATAACCTACATGGGAAAAGGATCCGAAGAAGAATATTTATATGTATATGTGTGAAAGAACCACATCTTGCACACCTAGAACAAACAAAACATTGTAATCAAGTTTGCTGTGATAAAAAATAAAAATTAAGTTAAAAATACCAACAAGAAGTAATGAGACATAAACTTAAAGGGCTTTTTCCTCGCACATTCCATTCTAATTTACAACCTAGAACACCACTTCCAGTAAGGCTCTGTTGCCCTATTAACCAGATTTGGTAAAGGAGAAATTCTGCCGCCTTGTGGCCAATTCCCGCAAGAGCAGCTTTTAACCCACAGCTAATGGTCACTTGCCATTCAAAATGACTCAAGGCTGTAAAGGACACCTGCCCTCAAAATTGTGCTGAGGTAGGGAATGGATAAAGAAAATTCAAAACAGGCAGAATTTTCAAGAAGTTACTATGAAGAGGCAAGTTTTACTCACTCTCTTTTTAAAGAAAGGAAAATGGATAAAAGCTCAGCCTCAGGAAGTATTAGACTCATGCAATCGAATCTACAAAAAGTTTTCAACTCACACCAGTCGACTGACCATTGGAAAAAAGTCTACAAACAATAAATGCAGAAGAGGTTTTAGAGAACTGTGTACACTCTAGCTGCTGGTGAGATGTAAAAGGGTTAAACGCTAATAATGAGAACAGAAAGGATCTGCGTTTAAAAGGAAAAATTGAGGTACCATTCAATCCAGCAGGCGCACCAATGGGCCTCTCACCTGAGAAGACCAGAATGAAGAAGACCCGGGCTGCAAAAGCTGCACTTCAGCCTTATTCACAATAGACAAGACAGTGAAGCAACCAAAATGTCCATCAACAGATGAAAGGATAAAGAAGAAGTGGTCCATGTACACAATGAATACTAGCCATGGAAAACAATGAAACACTGCTCTTTGAGGCACCATAGATGATCTTGGAGATAATCACAGAACATGAGGTAAGTCGGAAAGCAAAAGTCCTATACCCTATGAAATCACTTATAGGCGTTATCTAATAACTGACACAAATGAACATATTTCCACAGAGAAAGTCAATCACAGACTTATTAAAAAAAAACTATGCTTATCTAAAAGGAAAGGTGGGGGGAATGGATAAATGAAGATTAGCGTTACCATATGTATACAAATACATATTATATACATATATCAAAAAGACAGACCATATAGCAAAGAAGGTTTACGGAACACTCTGTAATAATTTACACGGGAAGAGAATCTCTACATAAATAGGCATATAGGATATGTAGATGAACCAGAGTGTGTACACCTTGGACAAGCAACATTCTAACCATTACCCCAATTGAAAAAATTAAAACAACGAACTAGGAGTAATGAGACATAAACTTATGGGGGGTTTTCCTGGCACATTCCATTCAAATTTACAACCTATTCAAACGACTTCCAGAATGGCTCTGCTGCCCTAGTACCCAGATTTGGGAATGGAGAAATGCTGCATCCTTGTGGCCGTTTCCCACAAGAGCAGCTTTACACCCACTGCAAAAGGTCACTAAATATTCACCAATTGCAGGTCTGTAAATGACACCGGCCCTCCAAAAAATACTGAGGTCGAAAATCGACCAGAAAATTCCAGAGTGCAACCTTCCAAAAAGAATATTTGAAGAGGTATATTATACTAACACTTTTTTTTCTTTTTTTCTTTTAACAGAATGGAAAAAGGCATGGAGAAATGATGAATTTTAGGAATTTTTACAGACATGTAAACCCAAATTACAAAAACCTATCAGTTCACACCACTCAGAACGGCCATCAACAAAAATGCTTCAAACAATAAATGCTGACGTGATTGTGGAGAAATGCGTACCCTCGATTCTAAGGGGGACGTGGTAAGAGCCACTAATGAAAGAAAAATTGAGGTCCCTTGAAAAGGTAAACGTTGAGCTACCAAACCAGTCAATCAATCATACACACTGCTGGGTCTATCACCTGAGAAAATGAAAATCAAAAATCACAGGCTGGCAATCCTGCACTCGAGCAATATTTACCATAGGCAACACTTGGAAGCAACGAAAATGTCCATCCACAGAGGAATGCACCAAGAAGAAGTGGTCCATGTACACAATGGAATATTAGCCATTAAAGACATTGAAGCACTGCTCTTTGAGGCACCATACATGAGCCTGGAGATAATCACAAAACATGAAGTAGGTCGGACAGCAAAACACCTATATCCTATATTATCACTTATGGCATTATCTAATAACTGACACAGATGAACATATTTCCAAAGAGAAAGACACTCACAGGCTTAGAAAACAAACTATGCTCATCTAAAAGGAAAGGAGGGGGGAAATTGAGAAATGAAGATTAGTGTTACTATACATATACAAATACATATTATATACATCTATCAAAAAGACCGAACATATAGCAAGGGAGGTCGACGGAACACTGTAATATTTTACATGGGAAGAAGATCTGTACATTAATAGACATACATAATGTACAAATGAACCAGATTGTGTACACCTAGGACAAATAATATTCTAAACTTTACCCAGATTAAAAAAATTTAAAAACCAAGAAGAAGTAATGAGACATAAACTTATGGGGATTTCTCCTGGCAAATTCCATTCTAATTTACAACCTTGGACAATGACTTCCAGAAAGGCTCTGCTGCCCTAGTACCCAGATTGGGGAATGGAGAAATGCTACCTCCTTGTGGCCGTTTCGCACAACAGCAGCTTTGAACCCACTGCAAAAGGTCACTAAATTTTCACCAACTTGCAGTTCTGTAAATGGCACCTGCCCTCCAGAAAATTTCTGGGGTCAAAAATCGACCAAAAACTTCAGGAGAGGGCAACCTTCGAAGAAGAGAATTTCAAGAGCTATATTGTACTCACGGTTTTTTCTTTGAAGAGAAAACAAAAAGGCATAGGAAAATGATGAATTTTAAAAATTTTAATGATATGCATACCCATATTACAAAAACCTATCAGCTCACAGCAGTCAGAATGGCCATTAGGAATAATGCAGCAAAAAATAAACGGTGAAGGGAGTGCAGAGAAATGTGTACCCTCGGTTGTAAGGGTGGGCATGTAAAGAGCCACTAATGAAAACACAATGTAGGTGCTTTGAAAAGGGAAACATTGAGCTACCAGTCAATCAATCACAACCACTGCTTGGCCTATCACCTGAGAAAATGAGAATCAAAAAGTCACAGGCTGGCAAACCTGTAGGCCAGCAAGATTTACCATAGCCAGCACTTGGAAGCAATGAAAATGTCCATCAACCGAGGAATGCACCAAGAAGAAGTGGTCCACGTACACAATGGAATATTACTCTAATAATAAATATAAATTAAATTTAAAAACAAACCAAAGCAAGGAGACATCATCATTTGTGGGTTTATCCGGGCACATTGCACTCTAATTTATAACCGAAGAACACCACTGGCCGGTAGGTCTGTTTCCCTAGTACCTGCATGGGAAACGTAGAAAGGCTGCCGCTCTCTGGCCGTTACCTGCAAAAGCAGGTTTAAAGCCTGAGCTAATGGTCACTTCATATGAACAAGTACTGCAGGGCTGTAAATGAAACCTGCCCTCAAAATGTCTTGAGGGAGATAATGGCCAAAATATTTCAAATGGTGACACATACTTTAAGAAAACACTTTGAAGAAATAAGCTCTAATCACAGCTGGAAAAATAAAAAGGACATGTCTTAAAGCTCAATTTCTACGCATTATGAGACACATGCAAATTCAACCACAAAGAGGTATCAGCTCACACCACTCAGAATAATCATCAGCAAAAACTACAAAGAATAAATCCTGAAGGTGCTTGGAAGAAATACATGCCCTTCACTTTAAGTGGGACATAACCTGGAAAGAGCCACTAAGGAGAACAGAACAGAGGTGCCTTTAAAAGGTAAACATTGAGCTACCATATGATCCAGCAGACCTATTCCTGGACCTATAAACTAAGAAGACAGAATTGG